>NW_007727086.1:217362-218953 GCF_000696425.1 Galeopterus variegatus | reverse complement strand
TCTCTCTCTATCTATCTATTTATTTTATGAGCCCCAACATATAAGTGAGAACATGTGATATTTCTCTTTCTGTGCCTGGCTTATTTCACTTAACATAATTTTCCCTAAGTTCATCCTGTAAATGGCAGGATTTCATTCTTTTATATAACAGAGTAGTATTCTGTTGTGTGAATATACCACATTTTCCTTATCCACTTATCCAATGATGGACAATCTAGACCGGTTCCAACTCTTGGCTATTGTTAACAGAGCTGAAATAAACATGGGAGTACAGGTGTCCCTTCAACAAGATGATTTCCATTCCTTTGACTATGTACCCAGCAGTGGGATAGTTGGGTTGTATGGCAGTTCTATCTGTAATTGTTTGAAGAACCTCCATACCATTTTCCATAATGGCTGCACAATTTTTCAGTCCCACCAGCAGTGTAGAAGGGTTTCCCTTTCTCTGCATCCTCACCAGCATTTGTTATTCTATGTTTTTGATAATAGCCAGCCTAACTGGGAAGAGATGATATTTCAACATGGTTTTGATTTGCATTTCCCAGATGGTGAGTGATGTTGAGCTTTTTTTATGTGTCTGTTGTCCATTCTTATATCTTCCTTTGAGAGGTGCCTATTCAGCTTCTTTTTCCATTTTTTAATTGGGTTACTTGATTTTTACTGTTAAATTACGTAGTGGATTGAATTATGTCCTCCCAAAACTCACTGAAGCTTGAATGGTGTCCTCCAAGCTTTATGGGCTACAATCTTGTTTCCCACTGTGACTGTTAAAAGGGTGGGAAATCCTATTATGGTAATTGAGATGTGGAGCCTTGAAGAGGTGATTACACTGTAGGATCATGCCTTAGGGAATGGATCAGAAGTGGTGGTCAGGGGCGTGGTTCTGAGAGCTTTAAAAGAAGTAAATGACCAGCTCTCTTTCTCTCTGCTCTGCTTTCTCTCTTGTTCTCTCTGCTTCCACCATCTTACCATGTGAGGGGGTCACTGTCACCACCATCAGATTTGTTCCTTGGACTTTGGACTTCCCAGCCTCAGAAACTGTAAGCAGTAAATTTTGTTTTCTTTATAAATTACCCAATTCCATGTATGTTGTTATAAGCAACAGAAATGGACTAAGACAAGTTGTTTGAGTTCCTTGTATATTCTGGATATCAATCCTTTGTTGGATGCATATTTTGCAAATATTTTCTACCACTCTATTAGCTGTCCTTTTGCTCTGTTAATTGTTTTGTTTGCTGTGTGGAAGCTTTTTAGTTTGATATAATCCCATTTGTTTATTTTACCTTTCGTTACCCGTGCTTTTGGGGTCATATTCGTGAAGTCTATGCCTAGTCCTACTTCCTGAAGTGTTTCCCCATTTTCTTTTAGAAGTTTTATTGTTTCAGGACATATATTTAATTAAATGTTTTTCTTAAATTCCAAACATATGTATATTTCCAAATCATATTTTCTAATGATCCAGAATAATTTCATTGTACCCATCACAATAATTTTAATCCTTTAAAATGTGCTGTGACTTATTATATTGCCCACTACAGGGTTAATTTTTGTAGATGTTACATGTGTGCTTGAAAGATATATATATATATAT
>NW_007727086.1:214945-216045 GCF_000696425.1 Galeopterus variegatus | reverse complement strand
GTCTTTATCATGTATATATAAGCAAAGATTTTTTGTTTTTGTTTTTCCCCATTCATCTGTTCTGCAAAGTCTCTAGGCATTAATTTCTCCTTACCAAGAATGATTTTCTAAGGTGATATTGCAGCTTTGTCCTGAAGATTTGAAGAACTAGTGACTGTGTTGTGATTATCACAGAAAAGGCTGAATTCTACTATGTATTGGGGAAAATTAACATCCAATTGGTAACATGAGCTGAGAAGTAATCCCTATTTGTCTGGGAGAGATGGATGGAGGGATAGATAGACAGATTGCTATTGAAAACCATATTACTCTTTAACACTCTTAATTTTCTCCCAATTGCCTGAAAAGTCTTACTTTCCAGTTTACTGGTCGCTTCCTAATAGGAACTTTATCTGATTTATTCATTGCTATATCACTGGTACTTAGCGCAATACAGGCTCCTTGTAAATATTTGCTAAACAAATTAATAAACACATACTGTGAAAATTTTAACAACAAAGGAATTATTGACTTTTTTCATTAAATCATATAAAGTTATACACAATACATAAAACCTTGAGCTGTAACACAGGTGCAACTCCAAAATGAACTTCTCTTGCTTCGTTTCAAAAGTATTTTTAATCTCTGCTTTAAAATCTCAGTGAGTTAATTGATGTTATGGTTTAATAGCAAGGCAACCTCACCCAAAACTGAAATTTCCAATTTGCAATTTATCTGCAGGGTTCCCTCAGTAACTTGCAATCCACAAATCACTTAAATTATTAGGAATTATGAACTTTGAATGGTCTCCAGAGGAAACTATCCTAATAGCCTTCTTTTATTGTTAGTACAACTGTAAGAAATTACAGTCAGTCCCTTACTGAAAAATGTATGAGACAAGATAATAAAAAGTGGGGATTGTACAATAAATCATTTTGACCAGGTATAGAAATAATAAACATAGATCAACTAAAAAGCTAGCACATTGACTAATAGCACTATTGTGGTTATTCCTATGGGGAAAAACTAGTTCATCTTTTGTTAAACATACGCAGAAAACAAAATAATTCTGACTTTTTTATTGTTGTTGTTGCTTTATTTTTTTACAAAAAAAAAAAAAA
>NW_007727086.1:194336-214129 GCF_000696425.1 Galeopterus variegatus | reverse complement strand
AAAATAATTCTGACTTTTTTATTGTTGTTGTTGCTTTATTTTTTTACAAAAAAAAAAAAAAATCACAAGAGTTTGGGACTGGCTTGGCAATATAAAAAGCCTAAGTTTGAAATATATATAAATACAAGTCTTGTGCAGTGACACTGTAATAACTTTTTCTATTATTTTAATGATATTTGTAATGCTCCAATCATTCAAGAAATAGCATATGAAAATTAATATATGTTTTGCAAAATTTGATATTGAAAATTTGGGGATGGAATTTAAATTGGGAAAGAACTTCAGAAGAGACATGAAGACTGAAAATGGAGTTGCAGAAATACATTTAACATTTCAAATCCCTGCCAGTTTTCACTCTTCATTTCAGTGAGAAAAAGAAAAAGGTATTTAACTGAATAAAATAAAACTTCTAAGAGGAGCTGACTGGACTCGTGGGGAGCTGCCTTATTGGATTCTGTAGGCAGCAGATACCAAGATGTCATGAACGTTTTGAGCTCTTCCATTCTCTTTAGTGTCAGTTCTCATGCTGATGTAAAAGCTTTATGACAGAATCAAATGACAGAGTTCGAATCATTCAAACACTGTGGTACCTGGAAGGATAAAATTGATCCTTTAAAAAAAAATAGAGCTTTATTGAGATATAATTGTCATAAAATACACTACAGAAATCTAAAGTGTATGATTTGATAAGTGTTGACATATCAATGTACCATGAAACCATCACCACAATCAAATGATAAACATATCTATCACCCACAAAAGTTTCCTCATTCATGTTCCCCCTGCAATCCTCTGTTTTAATCCCTCCCTGTACTTCTCCCCCCCAGGCAATAACTAATGTGTTTTCTGTCACTATACATTGGTTTGCATTTCCAAATGTTTAACAAATAGAAAAATACAAAATATATTCTTTTTTGCCTGTCTTCTTTCATTAAGCATAATTATTTTGAGATTCATTTATGTTGTTCTATGTATTAGTTCATTCTCTTTTATTGTTGAGTAGAACTCATTGTATGAATATTTCACAATTTATCTATTAATTCCCCTATTAATGGATATTTAAAAGTTTCCAGTTCTTGGTTATTACAAATAAAGCTGCTATGGACATTATTGTACAAGTGTTTATAGAGTTGTATGTTTTTATTTCTATTAGGTAAATACCTAGGAGTGGAATGTCTAGATCATAAGTTAGTAGAATATTTATCTTTTTTAAAACCTGCAAAGAGTTTTCCAAAGTGATTGTACCTTTTTATAATTCTAGCAGCAATGTATGAGTCCCAGATTCTCCATACTCCTGTCAGCACTTGGGATGGTCAGTCTTTTAAATTTTAGCCATTCCAAAAGGTATATAGTGGTTTCCCATCATGATTTTAATTTGCATTTCCCTAATGACTAGAGATGTTGGGCAAATTTCATTTGTCTGTTGATTCACATATCCTGGATACAAATCCTTATCATATATATATTCTTTACAAATATTTTCTCCCTTCCTGTGGCTTTTCTTGTCATTCCCTTAACAAACTCTGTTAGACAGCAAAAAGCTTTTAATTTGCATGAAGTTAAAATTTAGAAGTTAGTCTTTGATGGATTTCTATTTGGGTGTTATACATAAGAAGTCTTTGCCTAACTCAAGGTCACAAAAGCTTTCTCCAAAGATGGCAGACTAGAGGTCACCACAGGACCTCCATCACCACTGCTATAGTCCCTAGAGCCATTGTCTAGTCCTAGAACTGTTGTCCATCACAGAACAGCTCCCCACAGAGCAGCAGTCCTGAGGGTGGCCATTGCTGCAGCTGAGCATTCCTCAGACATGAGACAAGCAGCTGCAACCACCACTGCCATTGCCACTGCTGTGAGTTAACTCTGCTGCTGCTGCTGCTGCTGCTGCTGCTGCTGCTGCTGCTGCTGAGGACACTGCAGATGCAAGGGAGGCAGTTGCAGCCACCAGTGACCTTACAGCCCCCCCTCACAAGGCAACACTGCTGCTGTCAAGGACACCACCAAGGACAGTGGAGGTAAAAGGGAGGCAGTTGCAGCTGCCACCACCACTACCACCTACATGAGGTGACTCTGCTGCCACCAGGGACACCACAGACGCCAGGGAGGCAGTTGCAGATGGTGACGCTGCTGCTGCCACCGTGATGTGATGCCACTGCTGCTGCAGATACCATATTGTGAGGGCCACTGTGGTAGATACCACAGCCAAGCAGACAACTGCTACAACTGCCACTGCTGTAGTCACTGCCAGCACTCATGCTGCCAGGCAGCCATCCTCATCGTACAAGCAGCCTACCATAGCTGGAGACACAACTGCCATGCAAGCAATCTGCCAAAGCCAATGCCACAACTACTGCCACCACAGTGGTGCCCTGTTACCACAGCAGCAGCTGTAGCAGCCACTGACACTGTGCAGGCAGGCTGCTGAACACTTGACTGAGTTGACATAAGGAGGGTCACCAGCAGAGTCAAGGGAAGGAGAGTAATAAAAAAAAGCAAATGCTCTACCGGATGACCAGACACCAACATAGATATACTAGAAATATGAAAAAGCAAGAAAATATGAGTTTACCAAAGGAATACAATAACTTTCAAGAACCAGACCCCATAGAGCAGGAAAACTTTGTAATGACTGAAAAGGAATTCCAAATAAAAATCTTAAGGAAACTCAATGAAATTCAAGAACACTGTTACACAGCACAATGAACTAAGCAAAACTATACAGGATATGAAAGAGGAAATCTACAAAGAGATTAACACTTTAAAAATGTAGCAGAACTCATGGAACAGAAGGAGTCATTCAATGAAATAAAAAAACACAACTGAGAGCTTAAGAGGAAAGCTAGAACAAGCAGAAGAAAGAATTTCTGATCTTGAAAACAGTCTCCTTAAAAAATGAAGAAAATGTAAGGGATAGCAGACAACCTAAAGTATACAAATATCTGATTCATGGGTATTCCTGAAAGGTAGGAGAAAGGAAAAGGCATTGAGAACATATTCAATGAAATAATAGCAGAAAACTTCTCAGGTATAGGGACACACAAGGGCCTTTAGATTCAAGAGGCTCAAAGATTCCCAAACAAATTCAATCCAAAAAGGTCTCCACAAGGATCAAACTGGCAAAACTCAAAGACAAAGAGAGAATCCTAAAAACAGCAAGAGAAGCGTCAAATCACCTATAAGGGAGTCCCCATCAGGTTAACAGCAGACTTCTCAACAGAGACTCTACAGGTCAGAAGAGAATGGGATGATATATTCAAAATGCTAAAAGCAAAAAGCTGCCAGCTAAGAATACTATAACCAGCAAGGCCATCCTTCAGAAATAAAGGAGAAATAGTGTATTTCCCAGACAAACAAAAACTACAAGAGTTCATGACCACTCAACTAGCCCTACAAGAAATCCTCAGGGAATACTGCATCTGGAATCTAAAAAATGATAATTACTACCATGAATACACAAGAAAGACCAAAGCCCAAAAATAGAACAAAAATGCAAACAAGAATGAGAAAGAAACTGTATCTTAACGACTTCCAAAGACCAATGAACACTGAAGACAAACAATGAAAGGAAAAGAAAGAAACAAAAGATATTTAAAACATCCAAACAAAAATCAATAAAATGCCAAGAGTAAGACAGTACCTTTCCGTAACAACCCTAAATGTAAATAGATTAAATCCTCACTCAAAAGACACAGATTGATTGCCTGAATCAAAAAAAAAAAAAAATAGACCTAAATATATGCTGTCTACAAGAGCCGCACCTCACCTGTAAAGACACACAGACTAAGAGTGAAGGGATGGAAAAAGATATACCATGTAAATGGAAATCAGAAAAGATCAGGAGTAGCCATTCTCATATTGGATAAAATAGAGTGTGAACCAAAAACCATTAAAAGTGACAAGGAAGGCCACTATACAATAATAAAGAGATCTATCCATAATAATCATAAGTATATATGCATCTAACATTGGAGCGCCCAGATGTATAAAGCAAACACTATTAGACCTAAGGAAAGAGACAGACCCAAATATGATAATAGTTGGAGACGAACTGCCCTCTCTCAACACTGGACAGATCATCTGGGCAACAAATCCACAGAGAAACACAGGCTTTAAGCCACAGTTTGGACCAATTTGATATGGCAGATATCTACAGAATATTTTATCCAACAACCACAGGATATGTACATTCTTCTCATCAACACATAGAACATTTTCCAGGATAGACCACATGATACATCACAAATCAAGCCTCAACAAATTTTTTTAAATTGCAATAATTTTAAGTATCTTCTCAGACCACAACAGATTAAAACTAGAAATCAATAACAAGCAAAATGCTGGAAGCTATACAAACACACAGAAATTTAAACAACATGCTCCTGAATGACATATGGGTCCAAAAAGAAATTAAACAGGAAATCAAAAAATTTCTCAAAACTAATGAAAATAAAGACAAATCATACCAAAATCTGTGGGATACTGCAAAAGCAATTCTAAGAAGGAAGTTTATTGCAATAAACACTTCCATCAAAAGAATAGAAAGATTTCAAATAAACAACTTAATGCTATAGCTCAAAGAACTAGGAAAACAAGAACAATCCCAATCCCATCTCAAAATTAGTAGATGGAAAGAAATAATTAAGATCAGAACAGAACTAAATGATATAGAGATCCCCAAAATGATACAAAAGATCAATGTAACAAAAACTCAGTTTTTTGAGAAGATAAACAAAATAGACTAACCATTAGCTGGGCTAATTAAAAAAAGAAGAGAGAAGACCCAAATTAAAAAAAATCAGAATGAAAAAGGAGACATTACTACCAATACCACAGAAATACAAAAAAATCATTAGAAACTATTACACACTATACGCCAACAAATTTGAAAAGCTAGAGTAATGTATAAATTTCTGCACATGTACAAACTACCATACCTGAACCAAGAAGAAATAGAAAACCTGAACAAACCAATAACAAGCAATGAGATTGAAGCAGTAATCAGCAGTCTTACAATAATGAAAAGCTCAGGACCAGATGGTTTTACTAATGAATTCTTTCAAGCCTTTAAAGGGGAATTAATATCAATTCTCTTCAAACTATTCCAAAAAATTGAAACAGAGGCAATTCTCCCAAACTCATTCTGTGAGGCCAGCATCACCCTGATACCAACCAAAGACAGAATAGCAACAATGAAAAATCTCTAGGCCAATTCCTTTGATGAATATAGACTCAAAAATCTTCAATAAAATATTAACAAATAGAATAATCAAAAAAAAATTATAAACCACAATCAACTGGGATTGATTCCAAGGATCCAAGGATGGTTCAACATATGCAAGTCAATCAATGTGATACACCACGTCAACAAAATCAAAGACAAAAACCATATGATTATCTCAATGGATGCAGAAAAAGCATCTGACAAAATTCAACATCCTTCATGACAAAGACTCTTAACCAAATTAAGTATAGAAGGAAAGTATTTCAACACAACAAAAGCCATATATGACAAATCCACCACCAATATCACCCTGAAGGATCCTTAAGAACAGGAACAAGCAAGGATCACTACTCTTATTTACAAAGTATTGGAAGTACTAGCCAGAATAATTAGATGGGCAAAAGAAGTAAATGGCATCCAGATTGGAAGAGACGAAGTCAAATTGTTCCTGTTTTCAGATGACACAATCCTATATATAGAAAAGCCTAAGGACTCTACCAAAAAACTTTTAGAACTGATAAACAATTTTGGTAAAGTTTCAGGACACAAAATCAACATGCAAAACCCTGTAGCATTTTTGTACTCTGACAACCAACTAGCAGAAAAAGAAATCAAGAAAGCTAGACCATTTACAATAGTCTCTAAAAAAAAAAAAAAAATCTAGGAATCAATTTAACCAAGGAAGTGAAAGATCTCTACAATGAGAACTACAAATCACTGTTGAAAGCAATTAAAGAGGACACAAAAAGATGGAAAGACACTCCATGCTCTTGCATTGGAAGAATTAACATTGTGAAAATGTCCATACTAGCCAAAGCTATATACAGCAATCCCCATCAAAATATCAATGACATTCCTCGCTGAAATAGAAAAAAAAAATCCTAATCTTCATATGGAACAGCCTAAAGACCATGAATAGCCAAAGCAATCCTGAGCAAAAAAAAAAAAAATACAGCCAGAGGCAATGCTACCTGACTTCAAATTATACTACACAGCTGTGCTAATCAAAACAACATGGAATAAAAACAGAAACTTGGACCAGTGGAACATAATAGAGTACAGAAGTCAACCCACATACTTAAAGCCAACTGATCTTTGACAAAGGCACCAAGAACATACCTTAGGGGAAGAAAAACCTTCTTCAATAAATGGTGCTGGGAAAACTGGACATCCATATGTAGAAGAATGAAACTAGACCCATACCTCCCACGATATACCAAAATTAACTAAAAATGGATTAAAGATTTAATGTAAGAGCTGAAAATATAAAACTCCTAAATGAAATCATAGGAGAAACACTTCAGGAAGTAGGACTGGGCAAAAGCTTTATGAATTTGACCCCCAAAACACAGGCAACAAATGGAAAAATAAACAAACGGGATTATATCAAACAAAAAAACCCTGTACAGCAAATGAAACAACATAGCGGAAAGACAATCTACAGGGTGGGAGAAAATATTTGCAAACCATGCATCTGACAAGGATTAATATCCAGAATATACAAGGAACTCAAACAACTTAACAAGTAAAGAAACAAATAACTTGATTAAATATGGGCAAAGGAGCTGAACAGGCATTTCTCAAATGAAGACATACAAGTGGCCAACAGACACATAAAATGCTCAACTCAGCATCAGGTAAATGCAAATCGAAACCGCATTGAGAGCATCTCATGCCAGTTAGACTGGCTATTATCAAAAAGACAGAGAATAACAAATGCTGGCAAGGATGTGGAGAAAGGGGAACCCTCCTACTCTGTTGGTGGGACTGTAAATTGGTGCAGCTTTTATGGAAAACAGTATGGAGATTACTCAACTACAGATAGAACTGCCATTACAACCCAGCAATTCCACTGCTGGGTATATACTCAAAGGAATGGAAATTATTATGTTGAAGGTATACCTGCACTCCCATGTTTATCTGTGCTCTATTTACAATAGTCAAGAGTTGGAACCAATGTCAATGTCCATCTTCAGATGACTAGATAAGGAAAATGTTGTATATTTACACAATGGAATACTATTTTGCCAGAAAAAAAAATGAAATCCTGACATTCACAGAAACATGAATGAACTTAGAGAAAGTTAGGTCAAATGAAACAAGCCAGGCATAGAAAGAGAAATACCACGTCTCACTCAGAAGTGGGAGCTAAAAAATTTTTTTTAAATAAGCAAATAAAAAAATAAAGAAAGATAAAACAGTCTCAATGATACACTGAACTTTCAAAATGAGAGAACAGAACTCGGGTTACCAGAGGTAGGAAAGGAGTAGGGGGTGGAGGAGTAAGGGAGGAATTGGTAAAGGGGCATGAAAAATGGTTACATTGTGTTATGCCGAGTATACTAATTATACTGATTTGAGCATCATATATTGCACACAGGTATTGATATTCAACTCTGTACCCCACAGATATGTATAACCAGCTATGTTTAATTTAAAAGAGAGTGAGAGAGAGAAAAACTTCATGCCTTTTATCTCCAATTTCAGAATTTACCATAATTTTAGAGTAACAGGAAACATCCCTCTCACAATCCTGTTAAATTTTATCTTGAAGGTAATATGAAACGATTGAAGGATCTTGGCATGTGGTGTGATATACGATTTGCATTTTAGAAAAATAGCTCTGCCTCCTGTATTAAAAACTATAAGGGACACAAAAGTCAGGATACCTACTTAAGATGTTGTTGAAGCAATCCCGGGGAAAAATGATAAAGGCATGAAAAAAAAAAGCCTGGAAAATTAAGAGTGTGTGATAGAGATATTAGGAAACAGACCAATAGAATATGGTGAACTTTGATGTATTTCAACTCATAAAGTACGTGATTTTGAAAGAGAAAATATGAGGTGAAAATGTACAGGAGAAAATTGCTTCTTAGGGACATTCCAACGCACCAAGACTCCGAAGTAGGAAAATATATTTGAGGAAAAAGATCTCTTTCCAATATCTCTCAACAGCTCTGCATCACCCTACTTCTAAAATAGATTGTATAGCTCCCTGCAAATTGTGGCTTGCTGACCAGCACCTCCTGCATCCCTAGGAGTTTATTAGAACTGCAGAATGTCAGGCCTCACCTGTAACTTTCTGAAATAGAATCTGCACCTTAACAATATTCCTAGATGAGTCACGTGTGTGTTAAAGTTTTAAAAAGCTCTGCAAAGATTCTAGCATGTTAGACAAAATCTAAATCACATTTTTCTCTCCCATTCTTTTAAAGTATAATGTTCCAGACCAAAAAGGAAAAGGCTGGTTATGGAAATGTTTAAAATGTTCCCTCCTGACTCTCAGAGCATCACAGAAAAGCTTCACATTCTCCTTCATACATATTACTTTCGAAGAGCTGTTTTAGCTTTTTCCAAATCGTTGGAGCAGGTGAGACTTCTGACATCTTATCACCACTTGTAATTTTCGAACATCACAACAGCCATGGGTGTCCATGGGATTTTCCAAAGTGTTTGGCATAGAACAGACTTAGCACAACTCTGGCTAATAATAAAAGGCTTCTAATAATAAAAGTCTTCCCTTTGGGATGCCTCAGAAGCAGATGTAAAACATTATCTAGTAATAACTAGATTAAAGAAGTTTCTTCTGATGAAGGCATTTCTCCCCTTTTGTAATTTCCTCTTACTAATAATGAGCAGAGAATAGATGAGACTATTTATATCTCTGAAAGCTTTTAATGAGACCAAGGATGAGCTCTGGGCTTGAGAGTGAAAGCATTATTCTCAGGCAAGTGCCCTTATCGATAGATAGCAACAGGCCATTTCAGCAACATTCAGCTTAGAACCACTCATTTCGGCTGACTGTGAAGCAGTGCCTAGCACTGTGCCCAATCAGTAATTGATAATTGGCTGATATCTAAACAAATGAGAAGCCATGATATACCTGGTTAATTTCCAATCTTCCCTGGCTAAACAAACTCTACAATTTCCTAGGAGGTTTTGCATGATCGGCCCATTTTTCTGAACTCATCTCAGGCCCTTCTGCTCTCTTTAACCAAGTGCCTTTCTTTCATTTCCTATAACATGCCAAGGTGATTTCTTGATCCTTCACATATGTGTTTCCTCTGCATGTATCCTCCCCATTCCCTTCTTGACTGTGTCATTACCTTGCTTTAGGTCTAAGCCTAAGTGCCATCTCTTTGGAGACCTTCCAAGTCCACCTCACCCCTGCTTCCCACTCAAAGTAGGTCTCCTAAGATATTTTTCTCATACTACCCTGCTCCTTTCTATCATGGCACTTATCACAATTTGTAACTATTTATCTCTTTACTTCTCAGTCCCCTCTACTAAATAATGAAATCAATTTTGTCCTACCCACCTAGTACATAATTATTGCTCATAGGCAAATATTAGTTGCAAAAATACATGCATGCTATCTAACCACCAAAAGTGAGCTCTTGTACCTATGAAATTCCATGACTCTCTTCATGTGTTATATAGTTGTTATGCACTTTAACCTGTGGGTTTTTTTAACTATGTTTTGTGCTCATCCAGAATGCATGATGAAATTATCAACTCTTGGAAGAGTAACGTGACTTTTTTTTTTTCCGTATATTCTATTTGCCTGATAGCTCTCAGAACAAGCTTAGCTTAAATGATGAATGAACTAGTCCTCTGCACTGCAGTTAAAACTATGTTTTGTGCTCATCCAGAATGCGTGATGAAATTATCAACTCTTGGAAGAGTAACGTGACTTTTTTTTTTTCCGTATATTCTATTTGCCCGATAGCTCTCAGAACAAGCTTAGCTTAAATGATGAATGAACTAGTCCTCTGCACTGCAGTTAGTTCCTGTTGTAAAGGAGGGTGTTTAACCATTTTAAAACTCAAAGTTTCTTGGTAAAGGAGGCCGAGCATCTGCAAAATTTCAATTAAGGTAAGTGAGTTCCTTTTCTTCTCTACACTCCTTTCCTTGCCCAGAATTGGGGGAATTAAGCCATTTTCTTCTTGACCATGAGATTAGGAGAATTAAGCCATTTTTCCTCTTGACTATGAGATTTCAGTGGAAAATAAGAGAAAGAAATGCTTGAAGTCATTAGAGAAATGGGTTAAATAATTCTTGAAGGTGCTTCTTCTACCCTAAGTGCCATCTTTCACTGAGAAAGCGAGTAAAGAAGGGGAGTGTTCTTTTAGAGAAATAGGCCTTTGGAGAAATTTAGCTTTTGATATTTTTAGTTGAATTATCCCCAAGACATCAGACAGAGGTATCCTGAATGGACAAAGAGATACTGATCTGTAGTTTCTGGTACTCAGACTTATATCTGTTGCCCTTTTCAAGAACTCGTTCAACAATTGTGACTGTGTGTACTGGGCACTGTTCTTAAAAGGCATAGTGACCAAGGAAAACAAGGTCACTGCCTGCACAGTTGTCATCAGAGGGGAGAGACAAGGCAATGAGATATACAAATAAGAGCAAGATCATTTCATGTATTAATATGTGACACATAAAAGGTAAGACGGGGGTGTTATATGGAGAGTGACTGGAGGGTGCTGTTACAGCTTGGTGGTCAGGAAAGGCTTTTACGAGGAGGGGAAACTTGAGTGACAACCTGAGTAATAAGAAGGAGCCATCATGATTTCTGCACCTCTTCCCCCGCCTTTCTTTCTCTCCTCTTTCCCTTACCTCATCTTGAATTCCTATGAACAGGGCTATGACCTCCTTAGCACGAGATGTCCACTTCTGACCTAAGAATGATGGGGTCACATCATGTAACGTGACTATCAGGGGAACCTGCTTAAATGAAGGGGCAGTTAAGGGAATCTTTGTAACTAGGCGGACAAGCCAATTGTTTGAAAGACTGTGGATTGTGTCGTCCTACCCACAACCAGGTGATAGTTTGGAAGAAAGAAAAGAGAAAAAGTTGGAGGGGAAGAAATGAATGCGTGAGAGAGATTTGTTCTTTCTTAAGAGTAAGGGGATAGAATTCAGGTCTTCACAAGGCTCATAAGTCAAGCTCCTGATTTAAAACTCAACATGATGAATTTAGTATCCAAATACGCACCATGTAATTTAAACAGTCCAATTTCAAGGAAACGTTTTCCTCACTGATTCTGACTTTGTCTTCCTAATGATGCACCATTGTACAGAGTGACATAATTTAATTCTGCTCTTTTGTTGACATATTGGCTCAATATACTTTCTGTTATTGTTTAGATGCTTAAATGTATGCCTTTCTGTGTGTGCTTTGAGGCAGTGAGGGTAGTAAAATAGTGTTAAACGACTTAACCATTGTGGCCTCCACCTCTTGTGTTTTCCGTTTAACATCAAATGCTTCAGAGTAATGTGATTTGTGAACTGGAGCTTTAAAATGAGCCTGTTTTGTCCTTCCTTACGTTATCTCCACTAAGTGTGAAGTACCCCAACCTTCTCACTCTGACTTCAGTGGAACCTTTGACTTCACCAAAGAGAAACTGACAAAAATTTTTCAATGCTGATAGAAAGAAGAATAATGTGCACAAAATTTCTAGTACTTTTCCTTATAAGAACCTGAGAAATTGGTGAACCAGTCAGGATCTCAACTAATTAACAAATTCAGAGGACTTCTGGATTTGGTTTTCTTCTTAACATTCACTCATTTAATAAATATTTGGGTGTACGATAAGAGTTTATATGTTTTAAAAAAGGGTATACCAAACACTATGCGGCGTGCTGAGAATGAGCTAGAAGAATTCTTGGTGTGCTACAAAGGATATTTTCAGCCTTCTTGGTTTCAAAATTATTAGTAGTAAGAAGGGAATCAACACAATTATAAGAATGGTAATAATCTATAACATGTAATGAGCATATATTACTTACAAGTACTACAAGTATCATGCTAAGTGCTTTACATATATTTTTACATTTGAACCTCACAACAACCCCACAAGTGACAACTCTTGTCCCCAGAATAGAGATGGACAGTTCTAGAAGAAAACTGCACTATGCTTTATCACACTTCTTTGATGCTGCTTAACTGAGGATTTCAGCCCCCAGGATGAAGACTGGCACGTATTGTTGGTTGTTAATATGATTAAGTAACTTTCCCTATTGATAGAATTTGGTTATGTTGTCCCCACAAAGCTCATGTCAAAATCTGATCCCCAATTTGGCAGTGTTGGGAGCAGTTTGGGTCATGGGAGCAGATCCCCCATGAATGGATTAATACTATCCCTTTAGGGTGGGGGTAATGAGTGAGTTCTCACTCTGTTAGTTCCCACGAGAGCTGGTTATTCAAACGACCCTGGCACCTCCTCTCTCTCTCTCTTGCTTCCACTCACCATGTGATCTGCTTGTACCTGTTGCCTGCCTGCTGCTTTCTGCCATGATTAGAAGCAGCCTGAGGCCTGCACCAGATGCAGCTGTCCCAGAATCATGAGCCAAATAAACCTCTGTTCTTTATAAATTACCCAGTCTCAGGTATTCTGTTATAGCAACACAAAATGGACTAATACACCTGTGAATCCTTAATTGGCATCGGGTACTCTAATCTATGCAGTATACCAATTCTTTATTATCAAATATGAGAAAACTTAACATTACCTTCAAAGAAAGAGATTAATAGCCATCCCCAATTATGCCACAAATTGCTAAGCTTGGTAGATGCTTTTCTTTTTCCAGAAATCAGTTCTCAGTTACAGAGCTCTTCCACTGTCAGAAGGATATTACCACTTCTCCAATTAAAAAGAAAAAAAAGTTCATTGAATAAAAGCCCTTAAGCCAATTAATATATTATATCTTAGTTTGATTGCCATTTTTCACATTGTTTTTGAAAGCACGAGTCACTAATGAGATGAAGAGTCAGAGATTTACTTTGTTTGTTATTATAACTAATCTTGACAAGTGTTTGTTATTTTTAATCATATCCTCATGCCTGGGTACCACTTCCAGAAATTCTGACTAATTGGTCTGGGGCGTAGCCTGGTCATTAGATATTTTTTTAAGTCAGTAGATTCTACTGTGCACTTTTATAAATTGAGTCTCTGCTTTTTAATGACTTTTTGAGAGGAAATAAAGAACAGACCATCATTAGAGGGTCACTTGCCTCAGTTTCTTTATTTGTAAAATGAGGACTTTCAAATAATATTTTTCTATCATCTTTTAAGAAGCAGAATCCTTTGTATAAAGAAAAAATCTAAGGAGTAAAATTTAACCAGAAGCTTCACTTTACAGAGTACTTGCCTCAGTTTCTTTATTTGTAAAATGAGGACTTTCAAATAATATTTTTCTATCATCTTTTAAGAAGCAGGATCCTTTGTATAAAGAAAAAATCTAAGGAGTAAAATTTAACCAGAAGCTTCACTTTACAGAGCTGATAAGTTGAAGGTGGGATGGGGTGGCAGTTGGAGGAAAAGGAGATTTACCTCAACCTCAAACATTCCACTCACATCTTGTCTCTACGTTCAGCCTGAGCCAACCACAAGGCAACCTTTCACTTCCTGGCTTAAATAGGAATTGATAATATTTGTGCAGCTCACTGAGGCAAATGGACAGACTGTTGGCAGGGCAGGTTGGGGGTCTAGCTGCCACTCTAAAGCCACTCCAGGACGGCAGTGTAAAGATTTGGGCACATATGAGGCCAATTTATGGGACTCTAGTTGGAAGTCAGCTCTGCCTTACGACAAACGTAAAACCAAGGACTCTTAAGAGCTGTTTGAAAACCACTAGGTGGTCCCAAGACCCTCTTCAGTCCCTGAGAATGTGTGTCCCAGCAAACAACAAATGTGTGTTGATTGATTCATTCATTCAATAACTATGTTCTGACTGTTCTGGGCACTGGAGATACAGTGATAAACAAAACAAGCCTGGTCCTTGCTCTGAAGGAATTTTCAGTCTAATAGAGGAGGCATGACTTGTTAGTAATGGGCACAGATAAAGTACTACAAGTTACAATAAATGTTAAGGAAGCAGTATGAGAGAATGACCATGCGAGGCCCATTTCAGTCATGGAGGTAGAGAGAGTCACTCTGTGAGGGGAACATTTAGGCCAATGTGGAAAGATTAGGAAGAAGCCATATCAACATGAATGTGCATGTGGTTCTGGGAGAACATGAACTTTAAGAAAAGGAAAATCATTTGCAAAGATCCTGAGATGCAAAAGAGCTTGCTGAGTTAAGGAAAGTGGAAGTCAGTTGTGCTTAATGAGCAAGTGGGAGAATGGCCCAACATAAAGGGAGAGGTACCCAAGGGCCAGATCACACTTGAGGGTTGTAGTTCTGTCCTAAGAGCATTGGAAGCCATGGAAGGATGGAGACAGGATGTGATGCCATTTTAAAGGTGGTTACTTTGCTGCAGCATGACAAACGATTGGAGGGGAACAAGAGTAAAAACAGGGAGTCCATTTAGGTGGCTATTGCAGGAGTCCAGGGGAGAAGCATGGCTTGGTCCAAGGTTCTGGCCTAGATGGAGAGAAGTGGGTGGCTTTGAAATTCCTTTCAAAGTAGAATTAAAAGACCTACCTGCAGGGAAGGTGAAGATAAGAGAAAGTGAGTCCAGTCAACTCCAGTCACTAATTAGAAGAGGCACTGAGAAAAAGACCCATTGTCCTGGCAGTATCATCCAGTCCCATTACTGAGTCAATGAGTGCCATGGGCAGAGAGCTGGATAGGTCTGGATTTTAAATTATTGATCTGCCTGGAAAATGGGTATGCAATCTACCATGGTCACACAGGATAATTGTGAGGAAAAAATAGAATCACCCTTAAGAAGCCTTCATGAAAATATCAAATACAATGGAAACACAAGGTGCCAGCTGTAGCATTATGGTAGGACTTGATGTCACTGACATCAATTTCAAAAAGATGTCAAGGATAAATGGACAGATAATATTATACTGAGTTTCAATATCTAGACTATTTACTTCTTAATAAGAATTGATGTCTTGGGCCTGGCTCTGTGATTTATTAGTATAGTAACCTTGAAAAAGGCAATAACAGCAGGTCACATACTGTGTGTCAGATGTTGTGCCACGTAAGCACTTTACATGCTTTACCTCATTTACTCCTTGTGAAAGTAAACTATGTAAGACTTGTTATCCTCACTTAATAGGTAAGAAAGCTACAGCTCAATGAGTTTAGGTTACTTGACCTCACTTAAGAGCTAGAAGGAGTTTCTGGCACAGCCAGAACTCAAACCAGGTTCTCAATACCATTCTCAATGCTCCATATTTCAATTTCTACATTTTGACACAAATATAGTCTTGCCAGCTTTACAGGTTGGTTTGAAAGATCAAATTAAATAGCATACATAAAAGATATTTATGAATTGTAGTACATTGTAGCAAATATATAAGATTTAAGACAGGTTGGAAACTCTGTGTATTTTATTCTATAGATGGCCATGGATTGGAGGCTTAGAAATCTGAACTTTCAGTGTCCTTTCGCCACGGCCTGAAGAGGTGCTTTTTCTAATCTATATTTCCTTTCCTGGGTCCTGTCTGAGGTGATCTGCTTGAAATAACAAGTTTTTGTCTCCCTCCAAGTCTGTCATTTCAGAACTGTCATTGATGAGATGCAGCTTTTTATGATGTTTTGAGATTATATAATTTGAGATTAAGCTTTGTGCTAGCAACCAAGAATTATAACTTCAAACTGTCCTCATAGATACAAAGTCCCAATTAAAGTCATATCCTATAGAAATTTGGTAGGTATTTTTTTCTCATTTTTGGCTGTGCTCTTAACAGAAAACAATTTAGAGAAATAAGGGAACTAACCAGATAACCCAGGACCAAATAGCTTCATACCACTATTGAAAATTTGGGAAAAACAACAGACAAATTTAAATGAAGTAGAAAATTGATGAAAAGAGTTAACAGATAATCCCTTTCTTTTCAGTGTTAGACATATAGGTAATGTCCCTGAACATTTCAGACATGGTATTGATTGATTGGAAAGGTCTATAGAAACTTACAAATACTCTATTTTATGTTTACTCCAATCCAGAATATAAAAACTCAGCAGCACATGTAGATGCATCGTATCTTAGCTTTTCCTAGACATGTGTGTCCCTTGCAGAAGCCTTAGATGTTGGTGGCACTTCTTTCAGGGTAAGGTGATGTTGAACTTGAGAAAAACTCAATCTGTGGTGATATCACCATTCAGAAAGATCTTAGCTGTGTTTGCACTTCCATTTAGGGGAATATTGACATACTCTAGGCTCTTATTTTTGAGCTCTGGTTTTTGGGCCATGATCAGCGAGCTAGGCAAGGCCAAATCCTCATCAGGGGAGGAAAACAGTTAGTGTCAAATTCTCCTGGACAAAAACACTGCTTACATATTTTCCCCACTCCAAAAAGAATAACCACAGTCATTTATGAACTGCTCAGGTACTTTGAAAAGCCTTCCAACAAGTTAGCAACCAAAATTTCCATCAAAAGTCAGAATCTAAAGTGAACAAAACCATTGATATGCAAAACTCTCTAACTGGGAATCTCATACTCTGGTAAACCATGGGGTTCAGCACAATAGACCTTAAAGTAAACACAGTGATACCAAAGACATTGGTATCCTTTGCCAAGACCCTACCCAGTTGCAGTCACCATATTTTCCAATTAATTCTAGTCACTAACAAGGTCAGTATCTAACAATAGTCTCTTCATTGTTGCAAACTGAAGAAAAGGAAAACACCAACTCTGTCCTCAAAGTTCTTGATATATAGCTGAAGAGAGAAGACACGTGCACAAATGATATTTAAGGTAGCATGCAATTGACAAACAAGTGATTCAATAAAGCCTACTCCATTTTAGCTGAATAATATAAATTGCTACCATTTATCAGCAGCTTTGCAAAAACCTTGGTTAAACCTGACTAAACTCATTTAGAAGAGAGCTAACTTTTCACCAAGGTAGTCAGTACTGTACTGGCATGATCTTTTTTGAGTTGATCCTTGAGGATGGGAAGGATTTGGAGATAGGAGAAGGAAAAGGGCCTTCCAGGTGAGCGAACAGTGGAAGCAATGATGGGTTCTGCGCCGAGGCCAACAATCTAAGAACTTAGTCTGGCAGTGAGGAGAGTGTAGGTTATAAATTGTCCGACTGATTTCCTCTTATTAGGTTTTAATATTTCCTTCTTACCAAATATGTTCGATGCCATATCAGCTTCTCAATTTTTTTTTTTTTGCAGAATGATGTAGCACTGTCCTCACTCAAGCCCGGCCCAAGCTCCATGCTGAGATTTAGACATGCTTGAATATGGAAAGTAAGGTGGGACTGACAGAAACCTCTGCCTGAGAGCCTAAAGAACCTTCAAGAGGTTCTGGGTGAGGACATGATTGTAAGACAGGCCTGAATTCAAATTTTGGCTCTACAAAATCGTTGGGAAAGTTACTTTGCCTTGATAAACCTTAGTTGTCTGAATAATAAAATGGAGATCCATTCACCCAACAAATATTTATTGAGCATATGTTCTGTTCCAGACCCTGTTCCAGGTTTTAGCGATATAGCAGGAAACAAACAGAGAAAACACCCTTTCCTGCTAGGGATGATCACATCTGCAAGGACGTTTTTACATGAGTTGAACCTTTAAATGGATAGACTGAGTAAAACAGATATCCCTCCCCAATGTGGGTGGGTCTCACCCAATTAGCTGAACACCTGAGTAGAACAACAAGCTGCTCCTCCCCCGAAGAAGAGAATTCCTCCTGCCTGACTGCCTCTGAACTGGGGTATCAGTATTTTCCCTGCCCTCAAAATTAAACTGAAATACTAGCTCCTCCCAGGTCTCAACCCTACTGACCCTTGGGCTAGAACTACATACACATACCATACACACACACACACACACACACATGCGCGCACACACGCACACAAACACACTACTACATACATGTATCATATATATACATATACATATACGTATATACATATATATATGAAGCCAGAGAGAGAGAAAGGAGAGATAACTCGTTCTGTTTCTCTGGAGAACCCTGACTAAATTTTCCCTGCCCTCAAAATTAAACTGAAATACTAGTTCCTCCCAGGTCTCAACCCTACTGACCCTTGGGCTAGAACTACATACACATACCATACACACACACGTGCGCGCGCACACACACGCACACACACAACTACATACATGTATCATACATATACATATACATATACACACATATATATATATATGTGAAGCCAGAGAGAGAGAAAGGAGAGATAACTCGTTCTGTTTCTCTGGAGAACCCTGACTAATATACTACCTTAAAGGAATTAGCTGATATTAAAAGACATAAAGTACTTAGCACCGTGCCAAGCACACAGCTAGTGCACTATAAATGTTAGTGTCTGTTATGCAGTCAGGCAGATATGCATGTTTCAGAAACAAGGACTTAGTCATCAGAGAAGAAGTGCAATTATTACAGAATTGGTTCTTTCATATATATTCCACTATGGATTTGTGCAAAAATCTTAACAGAGGCTAGAACCAGGAACACTGAATCAGAAGCAACTAACTCACCAGGATGCACTGGCTCTTTGCTGGAGGCCATGTGGAAAGGTGAGCTATAAAAAAGGAAGAGTCAATCCTTCTGATCTTCTTGAAATAGCCTGGCTTTGGCACCTTTGAGGCTATGGGGGCTAGTAGCCCTGTTAGCCACCAAGAATGACAATGGGGGTAGCAATGGCACATGGTAGAACACAGGGGATCACATAGAAACAGCTGTGGTGCCAGAAGACTTGAAGATACAGGAATATGACGTTCCCTAGGAGGGAGCCAGACAAGAGGAAACAAACATGATGTTCCTTTTGTGATAACTGACTGAACTTGTCTGCAAGTCACCTCCATGGCTTGTGGGAATCCTTAGTAAGGAGGATAACTCTGCAGAGGTTGGAAGTCCTGCAAAACATGTAGAAGAAAGAGCCAGTAAACTATGCTTGTCTTGATTCCTGCTTAACACTGCCGAAGCCTTGGTGGTGAAGTCATCTTCTCCATTTCCTCTCCAAACACATTTCATGATAAATAATGTGAACAATCAGCCAATGCTGTATACCAGCTATTCTGTTTATAAATAAATGTGCTCTGAGAAGAGGTCTTCACTGGAAGAAATAGTAGGTCCTACAGTAAAAATTAACAAATGCACTCATGTGGATGTGGTTGGAACTACAATATAAAAGAACACACAACAAAAATGATCACAATGANTCATGTGGATGTGGTTGGAACTACAATATAAAAGAACACACAACAAAAATGATCACAATGAATATAGAGGTCAGTGTCTGCCCCTAAATGAATATCGAGTACATAGTAAATGCTCAGAAAGAATAAGATCAATTGTGGAGAAAAATCAATGTGGCCAGGCTGTGTGAGAGCATTAACTTTAATAGTTTTCATTTTTATGAATAAATTCTGCTTCAAAAAGAGCAAAAGAACAGTGGAACAACTGGGCTGGCCCTTTGCTATTTTTCTCTCATGGCTACTGTATTTCTGTGGCCTGACCTAATTCTTGGACATTCAGAACAAGAGAAACAACAGTTTCACCTTGTGATTCCAAATAAATGGTTTGACTTCTTTTTATGGCAAATTGACCTTTTTGTGTGTGTGTGTGTGTCCTTTTTGAGACCGGCTGCACCGCGCTCAGCCAGTGAGCGCACCGGCCATCCCTATAT
>NW_007727086.1:190478-192568 GCF_000696425.1 Galeopterus variegatus | reverse complement strand
TGCCACACTAAAAGGCTAAAAGTGTAATATGACAGAATTTACACCAGCAGATATAAATGCAGCACCTATCAGGTATTGGAAAAATCAATTTAATATATTAATAGATAATTTTGGTTTTAGTGTAGAGAATGAATTGATTAGTAAATTCCTGGCTTAATAACTACTTGGTCAGATAGTAACTTGAAATTCCATGGTCAAATTCAAATGCCAAAATCCATTGACTCAACTAATATTTGTTGATCATTCCATGCTATGCACTGAAAATATAATGACAAAAAAGAGGTTGCCTCTCTGACCTCAAGGATCTCAGAGTCTAGAAAGAAATACAAAAATTAAATAGTTTATTACAGCTTTGACTTTATCCAAGTGAAAGTACAGATGGAACTCAAGTTAATACCTATTTTGAATTTAACATGGACCAGAAGGTTGGAATATATGACTCCCCACTGAACAAGCCCCATTTTTGCCAAAGGGTCTGCTAATTAGCAAAATCCTGTATATTAGTCAGTCCTCCTTCAGTTGGAACAAATGAAAAAACAAATAAAACTAATTTAATACAAAAAGAAGTGTATGGGGGTTTATTGCTTCATGTAACGGAACACTCGAGATCTGAGTGGGCAGGGCTAGCCTCAGTCTTACCAGCTTGGAGTCAGACAATGAAATTCAGTTCAGGCAGAGCACCTGCAAAGTAAAGGTGGAAATTTTGGAAAGGAAGGAGCCCTTTCCCTTCGAGATCTACACATAAATTCTGCCTAAATCTTTTGGTGATCCCTGAATTGCTCATGAGTCAGGGAGGCTCCAAAGTTCTCAGTGTGATACAACAGAAGGAAGACTGAAAGAGTTGAAGGTGTCAGCTGCCGCCCACCACAAGGAAGTCAGAATTTGTATTTGAGTCCTATCCCAAATACATTTAAGGGCTTAAGGGAAAATATGCTTATAGTGAGAGAAAATAATGTGGAAATCTAGCAGAGAAATGGAAACTATGATACTGAAATAAAAATTCTGTAACTATAAAGTATAATATTGGAAATGACACATTTGCTGGATAGACTGGACCACAGACTGGCAAATGAAAGGATCAGTAAACAAAATCTTTAATAATTAATCTTCTGACCTATACTACAAGAAATACTAAAGAATGTTCTTTAGGCTGGAGTGAAACCAAAGAAATAATGGATGGAAATCTTTATCTACAAGAAGAAAGAAAGAACACTGAAAGTGACAAACATATGATTTTTTTTTCTTCTCTTAATTTCTTTAAAGGACATATGACTGTTCAAAGAAAAATTATAACATGTATTATGGGGTTTATTATTATATACCTATGAAATACATAAAGTAACAATAACACAAATGTCAGAGAGTAATTGAAACTACACTGTTGCAACATTATTCTATTCTACTAGGTGTGGTACAAATTAACTCTAAGAACACTGTGATAAATTAAAGATGTAATCCTAGAGTAGTCACTAAAATAATGCTAGTAGGTTTAGCTAAAAAAGCTGAGAGACATTAAAATATAAAATTAAAAAAATAATCCTAAGAATGTAAGAAAAGACGAAAAGAACAAAATAAAACATTCAGGAAAATAGAAAACAGATTACATAATAGCAGTTAAGGCCAACCATAGCAATGGTTAAATTTTAATGAACTAAATACCCTAATTAAAATGCAATGATTGTTAGACTGGATGTAATAAAAGACCCAGTTATATGATGTGTGCAAAAAATCTACCTTGAGTATAACAACCAATGATTGTTAGACTGGATGTAATAAAAGACCCAGTTATATGATGTGTGCAAAAAATCTACTTTGAGTATAACAACATAGATAGGTTAAAACTAGAAGGACAGGAAAAGGAATGCCATGCAAACAGGAGGCATGGAGAGCTAGAGGCTACATTAACAGCAACAAAAAAAGGACTTAAGGACAAGAAGCATTATCAGAGTTAAAGAGGAACATTTCATAATGATAAACAGGCAATTCATCAGTAGAACATAACAACCATAAATACATATGGGCCTAATAGCAAAGCTTTAAAATTAAGGAAAAAGTTATAAAACTAAAGGGAGAAAGAAATAAATCCCTAA
>NW_007727086.1:187515-189640 GCF_000696425.1 Galeopterus variegatus | reverse complement strand
TTTTGAAAATAAAATGTATAATCATATTCTAATCATGAGAAAGGATCAGAGAAACCCAAATGGAAAGACATTCTACATAATAATTGACTAATATTCTTCAAAAATGTTAAGGTCATAAAAAACAAGGACAGACTAAGGAACTATCATAGCTTAGAGTAAAATAAGGAGAAATAAAAGAATTTTCAAAAATTGGAAAAAGTGGTGAAATCTGTGTAAAGTTTATAGTTTAGTTAATAGTGTTGCACAAATATCAATATATTCATTTGATAGTTGTCCTATGGTTATGTAAGACAGTAAAATTATGGAAAACTTGGGAAAAGATATAAATAAGCTCTCTGTACTCTGTTTTTTAATTTTTTTTCTCTAAATCTAAAATTAGTTCATATTAAAAAGTTAAGAAAATGGTTGGATACATATAAAGCAAAGCTTAATTTGTGACATATAACAATTTATAACTTTGTTTATATTAAAAAATAAGAAGGGTTTAAAGTCAATGATCAGTGTTTCTACGTTATGAAGTTAGAAAACAAATTAAGCACAAAGTAAATAGAAGCATGGAAAACTTAAATATAAGGTTAAAAATTAATAAAATAGAAAACATAATCAATATAGAAAACTGACTGAAAACAGGTCAACTTTATCAATCTACCTAACATCAACCCATTAAAATAAGAGAAAATAAGGGAAATATGATATGTAGTGAATCCTGATAATTTTATGTTGCATTGGCATTCATTTTGAACATAAGTTGAACTTTCTCATACCATAATCAGGCTTAGTCAGGCTTAGTTAGTTTCTAGTTCTCTTCCTCCTCCCAGGTCCTCCATGTGATCAATCCAGACATCTGTCTTATACAGCGGCCTCCTGGTGATCACCTCTTCATGAGACAGCTAGATATAACCTACCTGGCTTGCCCCACTGACCCCCAAAACCCCCATAGACTATGCAGATAAGCTGCAGTGACCACTTCTCAGTCATGGTGTGACTCCAAGACCTCATGCCTGCTTCCTGTAAACATACTAACTAGAACTGCCCCCCAAGAAACCCTGAACCCTAATATAGACTTTATCCCACAAGTCCATCTCTCTCTCTTGCTCCCTACCCATTGATTGAGCATGAACCCAGATGGTTCCCCCCTTTCTTTTGGCCCTACGAGGCATGCTGACCTCTTATATCTGGATCTGTGAGTAATAAACTGCTTCTGCTATTTCATGTATTTTGTTGAATGGTCTCCTCTGTGTCTCACCTGACCAACATACCTGAATCTAATTTGTTTCCCAGTCAGGGCTCTTCTAGAGAGAGACTATCTTGGTAAGAATAGCCTAGACACAAGTCAGACAAAAGCCACAAAGGCATCTGCCAGTATAAACAAATTTGCTGTGAGAGGGACACCTGGTCACAGATTGGACACACACATTAGTCCATCCACCAGGATAAAGAGATATCATGTGAAAGGCACACTGTAAACCTCCTTGACAATATCCTCTGGAGCCCCATCAGGGCTGGTCTAGAGTTGATAGACACTTTCAAGGGAGAGCAAATTAGAGAGAAAGAAAAAAAAGATAATAATAAAAGTACAAATATAAATTTGCTGTTGGCAGGCACCTAGAAGTATTCAGGAACAAATTTAAAATAAATTCACAACTTGAGGCATTTTAACCTACCCAAGTAAGATTAGTTTGTGCTTCAAAGCCCCTTCAAGGAAAGATCATTATTAAACAGTTCAGAGATTCCTGTATTTTGCTTAGCCCCAAGGCAGCATTCATTACAGTCCCCAGGGGTTAGAGAAACTGTTTATTTCTGATTTATAATTTACACTAAAGGCATTGCTCTATGGTTTCCAAGATTTATATAGTAAAAGTCTTCTATATTAGAACCTCCTTTTCCAGTTTTTCCCAGAAAGACCCTAGGAAACTGAAATTCAAGTTTACCAGCTTTAAAATATCCTCAGGTCTAAAGATGCCATAGTGTTTTGCCTACTACTCTGGGTTCTAGCCTTCACTTGAAGCAGAGGTCAGCAAACACTTCTGTAAAGAGTCAGATAGTAAATATTTTAGGAACTGATTGTGAGTCATAGGGTGTCTGTCACAACTCCTCAACCATGCCATTGAAACAGAAAAGTAGC
>NW_007727086.1:176147-186918 GCF_000696425.1 Galeopterus variegatus | reverse complement strand
AGGTCAGCAAACACTTCTGTAAAGAGTCAGATAGTAAATATTTTAGGAACTGATTGTGAGTAATAGGGTTTAGTTTGAGACCATCTTTATGGGCTGGTCAACTCCTCAACCATGCCATTGAAACAGAAAAGTAGTCTGAAAAAAGTAAATGATCAAGCAGGCTGTTTCAATTAAATTTTATTTATGCAGATTGAAATTTGAGTTTTTCATAATTTTCATGTGACATTCTTCTCCCCAACCACTTAAAAATGTAAGAAAAATTTTTAGCACAGGGACACCACAGAACAGGCAACAACCCAGATTTGTCCCCCAGGGTGCAGTTTCCCAGCCACTGACTTAAAGGTTTGCCTGATAAATTCCCAGGCTGCAGTTTCCCAGCCACTGATTTAAAGGTTTGCCTGATAAATAATTGCTTCTTTGCTAGGATTCACTAGTATATGTGTGTGTGTATATATATATATATACACACACATACATACATACATACATATATGTATATATACATACATACATATATGTATATATACATACATACATACATATATGTGTATATATATATACACACACACACATATATGTATATAAGTACATAATATATATATAAATATACACACAGCAGGCTATGTTCAGATGCATAGCTAACCATATTAAGAAAAATTTAAGTAAATGCAGCAAAACTTACATTTAGAAATACTTAGAGATACCATTTATCTCTCTAGATATTTTTCTCACTATTTTTAGATCTAAATCCATGTATATTTAAGGCCATTTCTTCAATAGAGTTAGAATTGAAGAGAGTTCATTGAACACATTTCATAAAATATAAATTGAATAGGCACTTAATTGTGCTTAGTATGGATTCTTAAATTAAAAATCCATTTTATGTAAACATAACGGAATTGAGTAGAAATAATATAGTAGATAAGACATCAATTTCAGCATAAAGTTTAAAAACTGATCATAAAAAATATACTAGATATTAAGTATGTTCAATATTACTTCACTCAACATAAGTTTCTCCAAGCTCATCCATGTTGTTGTAAATGGGAGAATTTCATTCTTTTTTATGGCAGAGTAGTATTCCATGGTGTATATATACTACATTTTCTGTATCCAGTCATCCATCAATGGACATTTAAGTTCGTTCCACATCTTGGCCACTGTAAACAGAGCTGCAGTGAACATGGGAGCTCAGATATCCCTTCGGCATGATGATTTCCATTCCTTTGGGTATATACCTAGAAGTGGGATTGCTGGATTGTATGGAAGATCTCTCTGTAGTTGTTTCAGCTTTGTACCTCGTGAATATTCATAACCAATAAAAAGTTCAATATTAATATTATTTCCTAGAACTATCTGAATAACTGGTTTTATAATAGGCTAACCTGCAGGACGAATGTTGTAAGTACTTTTGGCATTTAATGGAATTTAAGAACCAAGATAGCAAGTGTGACCTAAGCCCATCAATAACTTTAGTCTCTATGGGAAAATCCACAATTCTACAGTGAAAGTAATGAACTATGGAACAAAAGAACAGCATAGTATATTATAATAGAGAATGTCAATATTTACTCTGACAAGTAAAATATAGAGATTGGACTGATTGCAAAATCAAAGTATGTAAATTAAAGGAAATACATTTTGTTTCCATTATCCAAGCAAAGTAATGTTTATGAGTGGTAAAACAATGATGAACAAGAATGCATTATATCCATATATATATGGTCAATTTATTCTTGACAAGTGTGCCAAGGCCATTAAATGGGCAAAGAATAGTTTCTTTAACAACTGGTGCTTTGACAACTGAGTATGCACATGCAAAAGGATGACACTGGACCCATATCTCACTCCATATACACATATTAACTCAAAATGGATCAAAGACCTAAATATGAAAGCTAAACATATAAAAACTCTCAGAAGAAAATATAGGGATAAATCTTTATGACCTTGAATGTGGAAATGAATACTTATAAATGACACCAAAATTGCAAGCAACAAAATATAAATAAATTATACTTTATCAAAGATAAAATCATTTATTCATCAAAGAACAATATCAAGAAAGTGAAAAAATAACATAAAAAATGGGAGAAATATTTGCAAATCATATACCCAAGATCTAATACTCAGAATGTATAAAGAACTTTTAACTCAACATAATAAAGACAAACAACCCTATTTTTACAAAAATGGGCAGAGAAATTGAATCAATATTTCTCCAGAGAAGAGATACAAATAATCAACAAGCACATGAAATGATATTCAACATCATTAGTCATTAAGGAAATGCAAATAAAACTACAGTGAGATTCTGCTTTACAAGAAATTGAATCAATATTTCTCCAGAGAAGATATACAAATAATCAACAAGCACATGAAATAATATTCAACATCATTAGTCATTAAGGAAATGCAAATAAAACTACAGTGAGATTCTGCTTTACACCCACTAAATTATAATTAAAAAGAAAAAAACAAGAAATAACAAGTTTTAATAACTTGTTAAAAATAACAAAGAAAAGTTTTGGTGAGGATATGGAGGAGTTGGAAGCCTCATGCACTGCTGATGGGAATGTAAAACGGTGCAGCTACTGTGAAAAATAGTCTGGTGAGTTGTCAAAGAAAGACCACAGTGGCACATTGGACTTACAGAAGGAGACAGCATACCTGGGGTGGGGAGGGAGGGGGAAGGAGGTCAGGGATTAATTGGGTGGGGGACACAAGGAATAATTGTAATTTGTGGTAATGGTAATGCTGATAGTATTGATCTGGCCATAACATCTTGGGCACAGGTGGTGATGCTCAGCTATGTACCCCATGATTATGTAAAATCATTTTTAAAAAATAAAGAATTACCATATAACCAGAAATTTCACTCCTTAGTATATACTCAAAAGAATTGAAAACAAGTATTCAAACAACTTCTACACAAATGTTTATAATAGTACTATTGACAAAAGCCAAAAAGTGAAAACGGATGAATGGATAAATAAATTATGGTATATACATACAATGGAATATTATTCAGCCATAACAAAAGAATAAGGTATTGATTATGCCACAATGTTAAAAGAAGCCAGGTACAAAAATGTCACATATTATATGACTCCATTTATATGAAATACCCCCAATCGGTAAATCCATAGAGACAGAAAGCCTATTAGTGGTTGTGAGGGGTGGGGGATGGAGGAGGAAATGAATGGAGTGACTGCTTAATAAGTATGGTTTTCCTTCTGTGGTGATAAAACTGTTTTAAAACTAGATAGAGGTGATGGTTACATGCAATGTGAATGTTCTAAATTTTATTGCATTTGCACTTTAAAATGATTAATTTTATCTTATGAGAATTTCATCTCAATAAAAAAAAGGTGACGTGCTCTATAGAGATTTAAATCCATGTACTGACATGTTTAGAATGCATTTCCTGATTTTCTTTTTCTTTCATCTCTATAAAACAAGCACAAACAAGAAAAAAATAAAGATGAATTAGGTAGAATAAGACAAATTTTCTCATTTTCATTTATTAAGTAAATTTACTAAATAAATAAATGTAACTAAAAAAGTTAGATTTCTTTGGTCTTCCTAAAGAATATGAAATCTGGAATCAAACACATTTTTAGGGTGGCTAATTGAGTTTTTTACTCTGCCTTCATGAGATGTAGAAAAGTATTTTTCCCCAACTCTGAAGAGGAAAGATACATTTTTCAACAAATCCGATTCTCCCAACTCACCTACATCTTCCAGGGGGCTTTATTTCAGAGGTTTACGCATCCACAGTTTCAATTTTGAAATATAAGATCTTTTTAATTAAAGTTTTAAGAAATCCAAAAGCTTTATTTAACTTCTTTTCAAAAATAAAAATACAAAATAAAGATAATTGGTCCTGGGCCTGCATCATATGAAATACTCAGAATCATCAAAAGTCAAATAATGATTATACGTGAAAGCCACCAAGAATGAATGTGCAAGAACAGGGTCTGAATTTTCAAGAATATAACATTAATAGCCAATAGCTAATATGCTTATTATGTCCCAAGTGCCCCAAAATGTTGAATTCTGTAATTACTATAATGTGTAATTCTTTCAATGGTCTAGGAAGACTCCAGCCCATAAAGATAGTCTCAAGCTACAGAAACAAAAAGGGCCCAGCATCTTCTCATAAATTTATTTGTCTCAAAATCCTGAATGTAAAACCAAAGTGTTTACTAATGGAAGATGTTTCAAAAAGAAAAGGCTAGGATAATACACTGGTTATGGTCAAAGAATCATGGGCTATGGGAGCATATCTGAAGGAGCACTCTCCTAATCTAAAGGGGTAGAAGGCCTTACCTGAAAAAGTTGGTATTTGAGCTGAGGGGAATGGGAGTTACTCAGCAAAGAACAATAAAAGAGTATTCCTATCCAAAACAAAAAACAAGAATTTTAAGATTGTTTTTTTCTATTTCTGTGAAAAATGTCTTTGGTATTTTGATGGGGATTGCATTGAATCTGTAGATTGCTTTGGCTAGTATGGAAATTTTTACCACATTAATTCTCCCAATCCATGAACAAGGAATGTCTTTCCATCTTTTTGTGTCCTCTTTAATTGCTTTCAGCAGAATTTTTAGTTCTCATTGTAGAGAACTTTTACCTCTTTGGTTAAATTTATTCCTAGGTAGTTTATTATTTTGGTAGCTATTGAAAATGGGCTTGTTTTCTTGATTGCTTGATCCAAAATAGCCAAAGCAATCCTGAGCAAAATAAATAAATAAATAAAACTGGAGGCATTACACTATCTGACTTCAAATTATACTACAAAGCTATAGTAACCAAACAGAATAGTACTGGCATAAAAACAGAAATGTAGATGAATGGAACACAATAGAGGACCCAGAAATCAACCCAGGTACCTACAGCCAAATGATCTTTGACAAAGGCACTAAGAACATACATTGGGGAAAAGACAGCCTCTTCAGTAAATGGTACTGGGAAAACTGCATATCCATATGCAGAAGAATGAAACTAGGCCCATACCTCTTGCCATATATCAAAACCAATTCAAAATGGATTAAATACTTAAGTATAAGACTTGAAAGTGTAAAACTCCTAGAAGAAATGATCTTTGACAAAGGCACTAAGAACATACATTGGGGAAAAGACAGCCTCTTCAGTAAATGGTGCTGGGAAAACTGCATATCCATATGCAGAAGAATGAAACTAGGCCCATACCTCTTGCCATATATCAAAATCAATTCAAAATGGATTAAATACTTAAGTATAAGACTTGAAAGTGTAAAACTCCTAGAAGAAAACATAGGGGAAACAATTCAGGACACAGGACTGAGCAAAGATTTTATGAGTAAGACCCCAAAAGCAAAAACACAAAAGAAAAAATGAACAAATAGGATTATATCAAGCCAAAAATCTTCTGCACAGCAAAGGAAACAATCAACAGAGTGAAATGACAACCTGTTGAATGGGAGAAAATATTTGCAAACCCTACATCTGACAAAGGACGAATATCCAGACTATACAAGAAACTCAGATAACTTTACGGTAAAAAAGCAAGTAATACAATTTAAAAAGTAGGCAAAGGAGCTGAATAGACATTTTTCAAAGGAAGTCATACAAATGGTCAACAGGTACATGAAAAAAATGCTCAACTTAACTCAGCATCAGAAAAATGCAAGTCAAAACCACATTGAGATATCACTTCACCCCAGCCAAACTGGCTATTATCAGAAAGACGGAGAATAATAAATGCTGCTGAGAATGTGGAGCAAAGGGAACTCTTCTACACTATTGGTGGGTCTGTAAATTAACAGAGCCATTATGGAAAACAGTAAGGAGGTTTCTCAAACAACTGCAGCTAGAAATACCATATGATCCAGAATCCCACTTCTGGGTAGATACCCAAAGGAATAGAAATCATCGTGTCAAAGGGATACCTGTACTCCCATGTTCATCACAGCTCTATTTACAATAGCCAAGATATGGAACCTACCTAAATGTCCATCATTGGATGACTGGATAAGGAAAATGTGGTATATATACAAAATGGGATACGACTTGGCCATAAGAAAGAATGAAATTCTGCCATTCGTAGCAACATAAATGAGCTTGGAGAAAATTATGTTAAGCAAAATAAGCCAGGCACAGAAAGAGAAATACCACATGTCCTCACTTGTAAGTGAGGAAACAAAGAAAAAAAGGCCATAATAAAGTGTTGGACTTTCAGAAGAATGGAACAGACCTACAGCTACTAGAGGTGAGAAAGGGGAAAACGGAGTGTGGATAAGGAGTAAAAGTAATTCCTACTTGTAATGATACACATGCTAATAATACTGATTTGATCATCACATACTGTACACAAATACTGATACTCAAATTTGTACCCCATAAATATGAATAAATAAAAATAATTTTTTAAAAAATACACCATCATCAACAGGAAAATTCATGTCACTAAGATGAAAGAAGGCTGTGTGGCTAGAGCTCACAAAGAAAGAGAGATTAAGCCAAGAAAAATAAGTAAAAGGTAAATGCAAGGTCTTGTTTATCAAAATATTTTGAATTTTTTTCTAAAAGTATTGGGACTACATTTAAGGGTTTTAAATAGGAGAGTGACCTAGTTAGATTTGTACTTTAATGATATCTCTCTGACAATTGTGTAGAGAATTATGTTTAATTGGGAGTTTTTAGACAAGAATAGATTCAAGAAAACCAGATGAACAGGACAGAGGTAATGACACCTGAAAGGTGGCAGTAAACCGGAAAGAGGTGAGCAGATTCAAGAGGTATTCAGGGAGCAAAATTAACAAAGTAACAAAGTCTTGTGTAGTTGAATTATAGCTGGTGTGTTTTAAAAAGCCTTTGGTTAGCCCCATCTAGTAATGGCAGAGTAAGACCCCACCTGATGACTCTCCTACTGAAAGAAGCTACAAAATCTGGACATAATAAAAGGAACAACTACCTGAGGCACCAGAGTCTGAGCAGAAGGCAGACTTTGGAGGGGAGTGCACATTCAGAGCAGAGGAGGAGGGAGCTCAACAGAGTACATTCCATTTTTGCACCTTTTAGCCTATGGCTTTTGAGTGGTGGCCAGGGTGCTGTTGAAAAAAATGCACTTTTTCCTGTCTGGGAAACTGTAGCTGCTGACGAGAATGGGGGAATCCCAGAAGAGAAAAAGAGGAAATTCCCAAATTCTTTCTACATCTCGAATTGACCACTCAACCAAACATGGCCAGATTCAGAGCAGCTCAACTAAAGACAAAATATCTGGAGATGACAAAAATAAATGTAAACTAACTTGAAGGTAGATTAGCAGAAATTATCTAATGCAAAGAAAAGAGATAAAGAAAAAATTAAATAAAATGGACAGAGCCTCAGGGACCTCTTGAATAATATGAAATAGTCCAGCATATATGCAACCAGAATCCCAGAAAGAGAAGAAAGAAGAAATTAGGACAGTGAAAGCATTTGAAAAATAATGCACAAAAAGTTCCCTATATTTGACAAAAGAAATTTGCAGATACAAAGTAGAATAAACATGAAGATTACACCCAGGCTTACCTCACAAACTGTTAAAAGCCAAAGATAAAAGCAAACCTTGAAAGCAGCAAGGTAAAGATGACATATTACTTACAGGAGAACAATGATCCAATTTACACCTGATTTCCTATCAGAAACCACAGAGGCCAGAAGAGAATGGAAAAAAAATTTTTAAAGTGCTGAAAGAAACAAAAAAATAAATCATACCAGATTCTATATCAAATAATAATAATAACCTTCAAGAATAAATACATGCTTAAACAAAGGAAAACTAAGAGAATTCTTTAATAGCAAGCATGAAATTATACTTAAAAGAAATGATACCAGATGGAAACTCAGATCCTCAGACAACACTGAAGAACATTGAAAATGGTAAATATCGGGGTAAATTAAAAAGTCTATTCTCTTCTTTTTATTTTTTCCTCATAATTTCTTTATAAGTTATATTACTATTAAAGTAAAATTTATAACCGTGTCTCATGGGATTTATAATACATATAGATATAATATATTTATAACAATTATAAAATTTTGAGTGTACATAGATGTATACTACTTCAAAGTTTTTATATTTTGTGTGGAGGGGCACTACATTATCTCTAAGTGGACTGGAAAAAATTAAGGGTGTATATTGTTTCCCTAAGACAATAACTTTTTTAAAAAAGGCTATGAAGTATGAAAAGCATTTGAAGAAGCTGCAGGATGCTGAAGGATTCTTTAGGAGATTGGGCGCTAGTCAGTGACACATAAGAACAGGATCAGAAGACTTCTAATGGGCTACTGTGGCAGCCAGGAAATTGTGGCCACTTGAATCTCCCTTCAAGAAAGAGCCTGCCATTCTTTTGCAAGGAGAGCAGTAAGCGGACAGCTTCCAGCTACGAAAACCTTCAGAAGCTTCTTCAGCTTTCAAACTGAAGCCGTGCTCTTCCTGAGCAGCTCCAGCCAAAGACTGAGCATAGTGAAAATACTAGGGCTTGGACATTTCTGTCCAACACAGAGCTCTTCCAATGAGAAACATTTGCTCCAGAGATCTTCCAGTGGGTTAGCCAAGACTTTTGTCATATCTCCACTATGGTCGAAGCTTGCTCTGCCCACTGCTGCTGGGGTTTTTTTCTTTTTATCTTTTACACCCAAAAAATCTCTTGTACTCCTAACTTTATCGAAGAATCTATTTCTCAGAGGACACAACCAACCTAGCTCCCACTTCAAAGCTAGGACCATGCCTACCTTCTTTAACAGCTTTCCATAAATATCCTTGATTTATCTGAAGCAGAAGCATCACTTCTGCCTGAAGATTAGGAGAAGGGATATTTTGCCACATTCTTGTGTGCATGCCCCTCCCCCAAGAAGCACAAGACAATGGTGTAGAAGCATGTAATGTCTACATGGTGTAATTACCAAAGTAATGGTCACATCACATCCTGCTGGGTAAGAGGGGTGAGATCACTATGAAAACATTTATAATAAACATTCTCAGTGGGCATTTGCTAGAATAGACCTGGCACTTGAAATAAATTGAAGCTATTTATATTTATTGTCACAACACATCATTCACAGTGAAGAAGAGAATTTTATGCTACTTTTGTTCATTCCTACACTAAAATAGGTATGCAATCATTATGCAAGGGTGACGGTGACGTGAATAAAAATGTTAAGTATGAGGCAAATCTCGTAGATGTCACTGGTCTCTAGAGAATGCTGGAATCAAGAGGTGGCTCTTTCAATAAGAAAGAAAATGATAACTTTAAGAATAGAAGCAGATAATAAGCGATTTTGCATCTTTTCTAAAGGATAATATTGGTTCCAAAAAAAAGTTAGTGATCCATTTAGCACTTGACTAATCAGAAAGTTGAAACTTGGAGGACAGCGGGAAGTTGCTCAGTATAAAAGAAAGAGCACAGGCCTGGGTGTGGAACTTGATTGTACTACACATTAACTGTGGCCAGGGGCTCTGAACTTAATGTCCTCATCTGCAAAATGGGCAAGAAAAAACCTGGCAGAATCATTATGCAAATGAAATAAGAGAAAAAGATAAAACAACCTATCACAATTCCTGACTTCTAAAGGACTCTCAGATGGTCACGTTATCAATTTTAATAGTAATAAATTGACTATCGGCAGCTCTTCGGCTGTTCCTAACCAAAAAATTCAAGTTGAACAAGAAAGTGCTAGTGATCTGTAGAACTCGAACCAAATTGATTTGGGCCCAAGGAATTGAACAAACCACCTGAGAGGAACAGCTGAAGTTGCCGTGGTAGTAGCAAGTGACTTTCCTGTAAGGAGATAGGATGTTGAATGTGGTTGTTCATCTGTGAAACGAAAAGGTAAAAAAAAGAGCAAGGCATCCCAAGACAATGTCAAGAGAATGAGAAGACAAGCCACATACTGGGAGAAAATATTTACGAAAGGACACATCTAGTAAAGGACTGGAAAACATGGAAGCAACCAAGATATCCTTCAGTAGGTGAATGGTACTGTGAATAAACTGTGGTACAGCCAGACAGTGGACTATTATTCAGTGCTAAAAAGAAATGATACACAAGTCCTGAAAAGACATGGGGGAAACTTCAATGCATATTACTAAGTGAAAGAAACCAATGTGAGAAAGCAACATAATGTATGAACTCCAACTGTATGACATTCTGGAAAAGACAAAATTATGGAGACAGTAAAATTATCAGTGTTCACCAGAGGTGAGGGTGGAGCAGAGAATAAATAGGTGGAGCACAGAGGACTTTTAGGGCAGTGAAAATACTCAGTATGATACTCTAATGGTGGATACTTGTCATTATACATTTGTCCAAACCCATAGCGTGAACCCTGTTGTAAACTATGGACTTTGGGTGATAATAATGTGTCAATGTCATCAATTGTAACAAATGTACCACTCTGGTAGGAGATGTTGATAATGGAAGAATCTATACATGTGTGGACGCAGGGGGAATATGAGAAGTCTCTGTACCTTCCTCTCAATTTTTCTATGAGCCTAAAACTGCTCTAATAATAAAATTAATTATTCAAAAACTTTTTAAATAAAAAAGGGTAAGGCAAAAAGAATGCTGGAATATGACAAATTTTACATAGAAAGTTGAAAATTATTTGGAATTTGAAAGAACCAAACATCCTTTGTCGTTCTCAGGACTGTCCATCTATCCATCCATCTTACTACCCATTCATCCATTCATCCACCCATCCATCCACCCTTTCATTAAATATTTGTTCCTGGTTTTTGACAAAC
>NW_007727086.1:173978-175366 GCF_000696425.1 Galeopterus variegatus | reverse complement strand
AGACGCTAAGTGCCTAGGAATTGCTGAGGGAGAAAGCTGAACTCTTAAATAGTTTCCCTTTCACCCACACTGGTCTTGCTCTTGCTTTCTTAGTGCTTTTTAGAGGTAAAGTGAAAGAGTAAAAAGAAAGAAGGCAGAACAGTAAGCAGGAAAATGATGAATTAATTTTTATCAAAGGCCCACTTTCTGCTTAACAGAGTAGGACTTGACCTTATCTTTTTTAAATCCTTGTATTAGTGTGTGTTAAATGCTATAATATACACTTTACAGATGAAGAAATTGCGCTTCAGAAAGTCACAAAAACATCCCAGGCCATACAAGTGGAGGTGGCAGAGTGGGGATTTGACCACCCTATGGCCTGAAACCAAAGCATAAGGGAGGAAGGGCAGAAAAGAACACCTTGCTGTGTAATACTTTACCATTGAAAAAGTGCTTCCCATATTTGACTTTGTTTCAACTTCACAGAAATTTGGTGAGTAAGTAAATCTGGAAGGTTGGATTTTATACATGGGAGTAATGGAGGCTCAGAGAGGTTATGTGATGTGCCCAAGGTCACACAGCAAATAAGCAGAGAAGCTGGCAATACAAGGCCGATATTGTGGTTCCCATCCCACCTTCCTTCCCTGACTCCACTCTCAAGTGAATGGAAGACAGGCACAAATCTGAAGTGACGTCTATAACTATCCCAAAGAAGAGGATGTAATTTATGTCTTCTGAAAGGTTCTTGACAATTTCCCCTCTCCTAATGCAACCTCAATTACTATAACCTATTGTAAGCCCCATGAGGGCAAGAAAAAAATCTTTTTGACAACAATAGCTCCATACTTATCACAACGCTGGCATTGGGTAAGCATTTGATATATATTTCTTGAATAAATAAATGAATTAAGTAGATGCAAAAAGAATGCCAAGGCCACCAATCCCTGATAATAATAAATCTGCTGCTTTGTCGAGGGAAGGCTCACCTATGAGAGCTTTTAACTATCCTTGAGTAAGCTCTGGTTATGTGCATGGATACTGCTTGAATAAATTTTAGTTATATTTTTCAGGATTTCCTTGGGGTTCCTCTATAGAGCATTTTCACCTCTAGAAACGTAACTCTCTAGATTTGCGGTGGTCCCCAAACCTCTCCTCTTTCCTTTCAGGAAGAAATAGAACATCTCATCAAGCATGTGACCCACTAGGGTTCAGAGTAACCCCAGCCTTACAGCCACTGGCCTGCATCCAAGGAACCACTATTTGGAAGCCTGGTGGATGTCTTTGACCTCCTGCCAGATCAGATGACTGAGAATGAGGATTTGCTTTTCAGAGTTTAATTACACAAAGAGTTAATCCATCAGCCTCCTTCTTCAGCAATCAATTTAAAATGACTTTAGTGTGACTCCTAA
>NW_007727086.1:162851-173054 GCF_000696425.1 Galeopterus variegatus | reverse complement strand
GTTAATCCATCAGCCTCCTTCTTCAGCAATCAATTTAAAATGACTTTAGTGTGACTCCTAAGGCTGGAATAACATAGCATTGTATACCAAATAAAAGCTAATAAATAGTGGAAAAGGTACATTTTTCATATCCGAAAAAGACTTGAAAGAATCTAACCTCCATGGCAGAGCACACACACTTGTTCCTTTAGCTTGCCAGATGGGGATCTGAGGTCCCGGAGGTAGGGACTGAGCCGTGGGGTGCCTCCTCACAGTAATGAGGTTTGCCCTAGAATTCGAGGAGACAGATGGATCTGCAGGTTGGAACCCCTCAGCAATCTCCCTGGGAGCTGGCAGGACTTCACTGGGCCTATTCCCGCCCCTGATCAGTGTGCCTTTCTCTGCCCTCTCTCTCCCTCCCCTGCCTCTTCTGCTTGTTTTTGTACCTTTTGTAATACTCTTTGTCATCATAAATATTCTCCCCTACGTATTTCCTTCTGCATCTCACTGACTGCTTTTCTGGCTTAACACCATTTTCTCTCTTCCTTTTTGTTCTCCTTTTCCTCCAGTATTTCAGTCTGTAACAGCCCCATCTTGATCCTTGCTGACCCATTAAATTCCTGTTTATTCAAAAGTGTTCCAGAAAGAGGCCATGTATGAATTAATGAAAAGGAAAGGAAGACGCTATTAAAAGCTCTCATTTCTGTGTCTGGTACTCAGGTTAAAGAGTTTGCTGCTGAAAAAAAAACAAAAGGAAGGAGACTGTTTGTTCATTTGAGGGTAGGGGTCTTCTTATGTGCTGCTAGCATTTAGAACTCTGCAGATCTCAGCTAATATGGATGATCAAATCTCACACCATGAGCACGGTAGGTCTCCAAGCCTCATAACAGATTCACCACGGAGATGANAAAGCTCTCATTTCTGTGTCTGGTACTCAGGTTAAAGAGTTTGCTGCTGAAAAAAAAACAAAAGGAAGGAGACTGTTTGTTCATTTGAGGGTAGGGGTCTTCTTATGTGCTGCTAGCATTTAGAACTCTGCAGATCTCAGCTAATATGGATGATCAAATCTCACACCATGAGCACGGTAGGTCTCCAAGCCTCATAACAGATTCACCACGGAGATGATAATTCCCATGCATCAGGCATTGTGCCAGAAGCATGTGGTTCACTAGCTTGGGGAACCCTGGTTAACTGGTCTTTTATGTGAGAATGCACAGGATTCAAGGACTAATCCTTCTATTGGGATTTGAATATTACAGACCTCCTGTAGACTATTTCATCTCCCTTCAGACTTCACCAACAGCAGCCAGAATGCTCTTATAGAAATAAAAGTATACCTCTTAAGAATTCAGGGAGTGATGTGGTATATTCATACAACGGAATATTACTCAGTCTTTAAAAAGAAGGAAATCTTGTCACATGCTACAAAATGGATGAACTTGGAGTACATTATGCTAAGTGAAATAAGCCAATCACAAAAGGACAAATACTGTATGATTCCACTTATATAAGATAACTAAAGTAGTTAAACTCATCGAAAAAGAAGGTGGAATGCTGGTTTCTAGGGGCAGAGGCAGAAGGGTAAAATGGGGAAGTGGTGTAAAATGGGTATAGAGTTTCAGTTTTGCACAAAAATGTGAATATACTTAACACTATTGAACTGCACACTTAAGCATGGTTAATATGCTTAATTTTATGTTGTGTTTCTTACCACAATTAACTTTAAAAAAAAAAACCGAAGAAGACATATAGCTGTAAAACGGTAAACAAAAAAAGGAAAGAAAAGCAAACAAGAAAAGGTTAAACTCAGAACTTAGGGTGATGGTTGCCTTGAGTTGAGAGGACAGGGGTATGGGATAGGGTGGTTGAAGGAAACCATATAAATAAATGAAGGCTACTGTCATGATCTCACAGTTTCATAATGGGTGGCGAGTCTAAGGGAGTTACTATTATCAAACATAACTACATCTACAGATATGCTATAAACCCTTGACATTCTGAAGAGTATATCTGCAGATGGTCAGAAATTCACAATTTGCAAATATTCCCATAGCATATAAATTTCCTTTAAAAAAAGCAGTAACATTTGAAAAACAAAGTGGTTCCTTACCATTCTTTATTCNTTGACATTCTGAAGAGTATATCTGCAGATGGTCAGAAATTCACAATTTGCAAATATTCCCATAGCATATAAATTTCCTTTAAAAAAAGCAGTAACATTTGAAAAACAAAGTGGTTCCTTACCATTCTTTATTCTATATATCAGGAAAAATTTGCTCCTGAATCACAGTTCCCTGGAGAAACGTATATTTCTTAAGCAGCATATAAATTTCCTTTAAAAAAAGCAGTAACATTTGAAAAACAAAGTGGTTCCTTACCATTCTTTATTCTATATATATCAGGAAAAATTTGCTCCTGAATCACAGTTCCCTGGAGAAACGTATATTTCTTAAGCTCAGCCTCTAGAGAGACATTCCACAGGAGTTACTGCATGTTCTCAGCTGAAGAACCACTCACCAGTCAAATGCCTCCTTACACACACCACCGTTATAGTGCACAAAAGTGAGTGTTTCCACAAAATTAAAATTAATATACCATGGCACATTAGGATAGATTGTTCAATCTATAAAGGTCAAACATCTATAGCATAGCATGATGCAATAAATCAAGTAAAGGTTTTGGAGTTATCTGAATGTGGGTTCAAATCTCAGCTCAGCCACTTCATATTTATGAAACATTGGGCAAATTCTCAACTGGCTCTTCATTCATAAAATACAAATATAATTAATGCCTCTTGGATCTAAGAGGAGGACTGAGTGCAGCGTCAGGGACACAGTAAGCACTAGAGCAAATGTGAGGTTGTTGCTTCCACACGTCTCCTGCCCCGTTAGTCCATCCTCCACTTAGTAGCCAGAGTGATCTTTTGAAAACCTTAATAAGTTCCTGTAACTTGATGGTATAAAAACTTCCAACACTTTCCACTGTAGTAAGAAATTTCAAAGAAGGGGCAGATCTTTGACCTCTTCTCAAAATTCCCTTTCCCTCATTCATTACGCTCCAACCATGCTGATCTTCCTTCTGTTTCTCAAATGCACAGACCTCATTTCCACACCATGGCCTCTGAACTTACTGCTTCTCTCTTCCTGGAAGATGTCATCCGTGTGTCTTTGCTTGGCTGACTCTTTCTTATCTGAGGTCACATCTTACCTCCTCAGAGAGGCCAATTCTAACCACTCAATTTTTCCTGCACTCTGCATACCATAATTTGATTTTATTAATGTCACAGTTCTCATCATGACCTGTAAATACCTTGCTAATTTGTTTTCTTATCTATCATCTATCTCCTTCAACTGACATATAACTATAGAACTGCATGGCTCTAAGAATCCCCACCTGTGCTTGACACACAGTAGCATTCAATAAATGCTGGTTAGTTGCATGGGTGGAGGGATGGATCGATGGATGGACAGATGGATAAGGACTATGCCACCAGTTGTTACATTATGTATAGTTATGGTTAGGAAAATTACGTGCAAGTCTACATGACAAAGAAGTCACCACAAAAAATGTTGATGTAATCTACTAAGGCAGCTCAGGGAAAAAAATGAAACATGAGCTGACCATTAAAGGATAAGTGGAATTGAGATAGAGGGAGGAACTTTTATAAAGTTGTTTAACCTCCAGATTTCTGAGGTTTTCTTCTTGTCTCTTTGGGGCAGAGACAAACCTACCCCTCATTTACAGGGATGTTCTGGAGTCAGAGATAATGCATAGAAACTGCTGAGTGCTAATTAGCTCTATCTGTCAAGGCACAGGAAGCCAGCAGGTCTGAGTAGCTGATTGCAAGGTCTGTAGCTGAAAATACTTCTTGCCAACTGCCTGGAGGGGCTGATAAGGGAAATGACTACATTCTGTAAATTAACATATTCTAAGCAGGTCAGAAGTCCCGGGTTGTGGAAAACAGCGGTGAAGATGGAAAGAAAGGTGAAACCACCGCAGCATTTTAGTTACCATAAGTAATGAAGCTGTGAATTCTTTGACAAGCAATCGTTGCTTTGGAGTCAGCAGTGGGTGGCAGCTGAATATAATTTCTAGAGATAACTACTGACAAAATTAAGAAAGAAGTATACTTATATTCATTGTGCTCACTTCTTAGTTCTCTTTTCATTTTGCCCTTTCCTCCTCAAGTGATCAATTCCACACTGTTATTCTTCCTCTTTACTTGAGCAGCAGAACTTTTCCAATTCTGAATGTGCCTTCTCTGGATGATTTCTCAAGCACCCAATTCCCCTGGACATCATGATTTGGGAGAAAGAGCAAAATTTGGACTAGACACAAGAAAAGACCAAGATTCTGGTTCTGGCCGCTGTTCTGTAGGTGTATTAGTCATAACTTCTTTGGTTGGAAGGTATAGAAACCCAGGGCAAAATAGCTTAAGAAAGAGGAAAAGATATCATTGGCTTTACATAACTGAAGTTCAAGAGAGGTGAAGGCTTCAAGTATTACTGGGCCCTAGGATGTGTCAATCACAGGAACCTCTGCCTCTTCTCCATCTGTCGACCCTCCTTCTTTCAACCTAATCCAAACTCTAACCCTTTTTAATTAGACATTATCCTCATGTTGATTCTCTCCATGTGGTAGCAAATATGGCCATAGGAGCTGCAAGCATTTCACCTTACAACTCACTATCCAAAAAAGGGAAGGATCTGTCTCTCTCTCCCTGGTCCATATATCAAAACTTAAGAAACCAGGTGAATGTGATCATCTGAGAGGTCAGCTGGCAACATGCTCAGCCCTGTGTGCTATGAGGGTGGAGGGAAGAGCAGCTCCTGAGCACCATGACTGACACCCCTTGAAGACCACGCAGAAGCAGGAGATAGACTCACCGAAGGAAGGCATTCTTGTCAGAAAGACGCCTGATGTTTCAACTATTTCATCAACTATGAAATAACTGAGTTCAGTAAGCTTATGGATGTGCATCTGCTTAGAAAACCGTAAACCCAAGCACAAATGAAAGCTGGTGTTGTCAGAGAAAACTTTTCTCTGTTTCGTGATTCCAGAACCTGTGCTATGCAAGCTACCAGTTGGCTTGTTGGGCTGCTGGAAAGATTAAACGGGACAATGTGCATGAGAGCTTTTCACAGAGTACCTGGTATGTCGTGATTCCAGAACCTGTGCTATGCAAGCTACCAGTTGGCTTGTTCGGCTGCTGGAAAGATTAAACGGGACAATGTGCATGAGAGCTTTTCACAGAGTACCTGGTATGAAGTCTGCCCAATGTTAGTATCTCTCTCTCATGCCATATAATGTGCAGTTTGCCAAAAATTTTACCCGAAGGAAAGAATCTTATGGTTGGAATCAGTCAATGTTTCTGTCAAGTGACGAAGACATTTGGAGATAAATGGGTAAAACTGCAAGTATTATTTAACATATTTTTCTTTCTATCTCTTTTTCTTCCTCGAAAGAATCTTATGGTTGGAATCAGTCAATGTTTCTGTCAAGTGACGAAGACATTTGGAGGTAAATGGGTAAAACTGCAAGTATTATTTAACATATTTTTCTTTCTATCTCTTTTTCTTCCTCTTTTGTCTGTACATTGCTCCCTACACACTTTTGGGGGGACGGGGAGAGGACAACTGTGCAGAATTGAATTCATGTATGTTAAGTAAGCATGTATGTATATGCTATTATGTGGTTTGAAATCTTTACCTTGTGAAGTGTCTGGCACACTTTAATGTTAGTTGTGTGGACAAGCCTAATGACTTTGCCACTAACAATAATGATGAGGATAATATGTGTCAGTTCCATGGCATAAAATCTTTGTTTTAATTAATTAATTTTTTTATTGATTATATATATTTGTTGGGTACCTAATTGAATATCAATACATATGTAAAATATGCAGTGATCAAATCAGGATAATTAGTCTACTCACGTTTACGAAATGTAATCAATCTCTGTGACACTTAACTAGTTTCTTCCCCACACCTCTTCCCCTCCTCCTTTCCCACCTCTAATAACCACAGTTCTGTTCTCTCTTTTTTTTGGAAAGTTTAATGTATTATTGTGACTGTTTCTTTCCTTCTTTCCTTCTTTTTCTTTCTTTCTTCCTTTCTTTGTTTCTTTCTTTTAGCCCTTATGCTAAGTGAAATAAGCATGAAACCTTTTGAGTACAGCCTTTATTCACGTGAGCTACAGCCTCGCATTCAGTGTCTTGCTCTAAGCAGTGCATCCTCACCCCAGGAGGGGAAAATTGACGGACGCACTGGTCACCAAGGCCACTGGGGCATCTGATACGGGTCTCTCATTTGCATGTTACATATTCAGTAAAAACTGAGTTCTCTGTCAGCACTTTCCAGAGAAAGATCCAGAGGATGATTGCCCTCTCGGACAGAGGAATCAAGCATCAGTCCTGGGAGGCAGTGAAATGTGGGAGGAAAAACACTAGACAAAAAATCAGGACACCTAAGTCCTCACCTTGGCTCTCTTGATGACCTATTTCATGATCTTGTATAAGGCACTTTCCTGTTCTGCACATGACAACTTGCTGGTATTGGAGGTGACATTTGTTAGTTTTTTGTATCCCAGTGCTTCTGGGGACCAGCCTCCTCTCTAGAACTAGATGAGGCCCTGTTTATGGGTGTTGTTTCCTCTCATCCACTTTCCCCAACCTTCATACTAGCTGTTTACCACTTTAGTTTCAGAACAAAAAGTTCAACCCTAGTTTATGGGCCACTCCTCCCCAACAAGTGCACACACACACCACACCACACACACACACACACACATTCCAAATAGCTCTCCTTTGAGGGGTCACCCACCACTTTAATTGACATATCAAAATTATCTGAGAGGGAGAAATTTTAGGTGTAACCATGCTGTATCAGCTCCATAAAAGATAATTATTGTATATCATGGGAACAGAGACAAAGACACCTAAAATTTATCTCCTTTACTCTTATGAATATATAAACCTCTCTTCTGAATTTTTTTTCCCCTGCTCAATCTTTTTTTTCCATCTGCTGTAGATCTACATAGTGACTCAAGTTTAAATCCCACCTATAAATAAAACTGACTTGCTGGGAAGAACATCACTAACCTTCAATTTTCAAGGGCCTATTCTGTCTTTTTGTTCACATTCATGACATGACATGTTCTTTTCCCCCCTAGACTATAAGCTCTGTGAGAGCAGGTGTCCTACTCTTATTTATTGCTGAAATCCCAGTCCCTAGCATACTGTCTGGCACAGAAAATCAATCAATAATTAAACAAATGAATATATAAGTGAATGAATAAATAATTGAATGATTCTAAATGATTTTTTGGTGATGATCTTTATACAGGGAGCATTTCTGATATTTATCATTCATTATTTAATGTGAGCTCCCATTCGTCTTCCTGCAATGCCATCTATGATGAAATTCTACATTGGTTGCTACTTCATTATCTTGCACATATATGTGGCAGAAAATCTGTTCTGAATTAGTAAAAATTCAACTTGTTGGGCATAACTAGATTTTTAGATCTTAGCATACAGATATATGGATAAATAACTCTCCATATCCAATACAAGAGTAAGTGTAAAAGAGAAGTTTGGGCTATTTGGGGTAGATGGTTGGAGAAAGGACAGTCCAATGAAAGGAAAGAATAAAAACAAGTCCAGATGGCCATGGAGCTGGAGGTAGCAGAGAGCAATTACAGCATTATTCAGGAGTAAGCAGAGCTACAGAACCAAATGGAATTTAACAGTCAACATTTTTTTCAAAACAGTGTGAAAGTTACGTGGTGTAATTCTTCCCATTTGGCAGATAAGGAATCTAAAGATCAGAAAGGTTGGGTGCCTTGCCTATGATCACAATAGTAATCTGGTATTCTGATTCCAAATTCAAAGGCAGTCCAGTGTGCAGGTTTCTGAAGTGCATGATAAGGTTGCTAATTATGAGGCTAAAGCATACCCATTAAATGTACTTACCTTGTAATTTGTGATGAGAGACAATGAGTGAAATAAAGTGTGAAATGTTGAAGCTGTGAATATTAAGGATATAAAGCTACTCATTTATTTTAAGACTGGGGCTGAATTTAGCATGATACATTAACTTTAGAAAGGGGATTGCCACTGAGTAAAGCTCTTTCTGCCACCTCTTCTGGATCAAAGGTGATTTCTCCTCAGATATCCAGGGTCTTTATTCAGCTCCTTTGATGCCCTGTCTCACCTCCCTCTCCCTGTCCTTTACATTAGACCTCCAAACTCTAATGCTCTAGACCACTCTCTTTCACTAGATTCATCCTTTCAAAAAAGCAGTGTCTTGAACTAGTTTAGTGCATGGGCTCTAGAGAAAGAATGCCTGGCTTTAACTTCTGGCTCTGTCTCTTATTGATAACAGAGGAGGGGGTCTGGGGAAGCCTGATGGCTGACCTCAACCCACCCCATCCTCTGGTAGGCTCTTGACTCTGCCACAGGAAAGAATTCAAGATCAGAGTCACAGTAGGAAATGAAAACAGGTTTAATGTTAATAAATAAGAAATGGCAGAAATCACAGAAAAAGTGCAGCCGAGCTCCAGGGACTGAGTGGCAGCCATAGCCAGTTCAGTACAGAAGTAAGAAATACTTTACAAAGCACATCCTGGTTCCAGAGTGAAAAGCAGTACTTCTAAAGGCAAGTTTAACACAAAATGTAAAGTATATACACCTCACAGGTGAAGTGTGGGCTGGCTCAAGAGAGAGTGAAAAGCAACCTGGCCTTCTTCCTGGATTCAACTTTTATAGCTTGGCTATCTATACATTTTCATGATATCTAATGAATATTAAACTAAGGGGGTGGTCCCCAGTTATGTGACAGGTTATGTAACACAGCCTTGCACAAGGTCAGTTGGTCTCTTTGGAGCATGCTCATTGGTCAAATTCTACCACATNTAATCTAAGCTCTTAACTCTGGAGTCAAACCTAAGGAAGCTCAGCTCCTGCAAATGTCCTTTCAAGGTCTTCAGTATCCTTTTATGCTTCCTTACCTGTAGATCATCAGCTCTTTGTATCTACAGACTAACAAATGCCTTGAATAAATGGCTTAATCGTTTCTCTTCTATAAACCTTTTTTAGAAGAATTCTTATGAAGCAGAGTTGACCCAAGTTAATGTAAATTAAATTTAGTTTGGGAACTTTAACAATGAAGATTCCTGCCAGCAGTTCTAACAATGCAGAACTATGGTGATTACCTGGAGTATGTATATTTAATAAGACACTTAGGAGATTCTGAGGAAAGTGGTCCACACTTAGAAAATAATAATGGACAAGGAACAAACAAACAAGAAGCTCCCAAACAGGATATATTGCAGAATATGAGCAGTTCCTGACTGAGTGCACTCAGTATAGGTGCTCAACACATATTCATTACATCAGTGGGTAGCTGGGGAGGATAGATGGAAGGACATAGATGGGTGGATGGATGGATGGATGGATGGATAGAATGGAAGAATGGATAAATGGTTCAATGCATGAATGCAAGAAACTTGCTTTCTTTTGTTTGTTTTTCATTTTGTTTTGGTTTGGTTTTGTAGCCATTCCAAATGGTGAATTTTCCAATATTGCCAAAAAGCTCCCCTCAGATCAGGTAAAATTCATTACCCTGGTGAAACCTTTAGAATACACAGTGGGTGGATATTTGCTGTTTCAGATTGATTTGTATTTTTGTTATTGTTACACATTGGGTAGAACTAGTATCACTTATATGAAAGTACTTCAAAAAGTTCATGGAAAAATAGAATCGAAAAATAATACAAATTGTTTCATGAGCTTTTTGAAGTACCCTTGTATGTTTATTTTTGAGAGGTGATGGGTTAGTATAAAACATCAAGGAGTTATTTTGCTTAACCTGAGTATTTAAGTGCCCTACCTCATAGGCAACACATTTTGTTTCTTTTATTTACAAACCTCTATAGTAATACAACTGCTGCTCTTTCTGGATGGGATTACCTAAAAAATAATTTGTTATGTAAGGTTGCTAATTATGAGGCTAAAGCATACCCATTAAATGTACTTACCTTGTAATTTGTGATGAGAGACAATGAGTGAAATAAAGTGTGAAATGTTGAAGCTGTGAATATTAAGGATATAAAGCTACTCATTTATTTTAAGACTGGGGCTGAATTTAGCATGATACATTAACTTTAGAAAGGGGATTGCCACTGAGTAAAGCTCTTTCTGCCACCTCTTCTGGATCAAAGGTG
>NW_007727086.1:160139-161875 GCF_000696425.1 Galeopterus variegatus | reverse complement strand
CGAGCTCCAGGGACTGAGTGGCAGCCATAGCCAGTTCAGTACAGAAGTAAGAAATACTTTACAAAGCACATCCTGGTTCCAGAGTGAAAAGCAGTACTTCTAAAGGCAAGTTTAACACAAAATGTAAAGTATATATACCTCACAGGTGAAGTGTGGGCTGGCTCAAGAGAGAGTGAAAAGCAACCTCGCCTTCTTCCTGGATTCAACTTTTATAACTTGGCTATCTATACATTTTCATGATATCTAATGAATATTAAACTAAGGGGGTGGTTCCCAGTTATGTAACAGGTTATGTAACATAGCCTTGCACAAGGTCAGTTGGTCTCTTTGGAGCATGCTCATTGGTCAAATTCTACCACATGCATCAAATACACTTAGAATATTCCAGGTGCTCTCTGGTGCCTCCAGTGAAAGGTCATTCATAGGATAAACTCATTTTTACTGAGCATGCTCAGCTTCCTGTGGTCTTAATCTCTACTGCTGGTTCTGAAAATAGGTGCTACAAGCAACAGGAGCTCCAGACTCAGCGGAGGGGCTTGAGTCCTGGGGTGGGGTCCAGACACAGGGGGGGGTGGCCTGGAACCTGACCCCAGGGACACTAAGCACCTCCTATCTCATTACTAGTATTAAACCTCCCAGGGCTTCAGTTTCCCCATCTGAAAAATGACAGTGATGATAGTAATTAATTCACTATTAATTGTATTATTATAAGGATGAAATGAGCTAATAATGCATTAAGCATTTAGAACTTAATAGTAAGTTTTCAATAAACATTGTTATAAAATTTTTATCATAAAATCAATTTAATAACATTACAAAAACCATGAAAAATTTAAAAAGCACACTCATAATCCCAATACCTTAGCTCACACCTAGTATTTTTCATTTTAATGCACTAGCTTTTGAAAGTGGAATTTTATCTTCTGGATCATTTCCATGCTTTGGATAAACCACAAACCTAACCATCAACCTTTTACTCTTGCCTCTCATGGTAAAGATTTCTTATACATCCAATCGATAAGCCAGTAGCTAATCTATAAGTCTGGATTCATTTACAAGATTAGTTCCATATTCCATTTTCACCCATTCCACTGGGCACTTAGATGTATTTATTGTATTAGAATCATGGGCTTGGGCTTTCAGATCAGCCAGACCTGGACTCAAATCTGAAATCTGTACCTGTGATCTTGGGGAAGTGACTGAAGTCCTCAGATGGCTCACCTGGAAGAATGAGCCATCATAGTGTTCTTACAACACCTAATAGTGCTGTAAGAATTATAAGAAGGAGAAGAAATGATCCTGAACTTAGCTATCATGTTGGAAAGTGGNTGTAAGAATTATAAGAAGGAGAAGAAATGATCCTGAACTTAGCTATCATGTTGGAAAGTGGCCAACTTTCCCTGAGGGAATGGTTGTACAAAAAAATTGATTTTCCCAAAGGTGAGAAAGCTGGAGGCACAGACATTCTTTACAGATTCTGAGCACTGACTACAATTTTCTCTCCCCAAATGCCCCAGGCCTACCACAATGAAGTATGTGATTGTGTCCATGCTAGAGTACAAAGAATGCTGTATGTTGGTAAACATTCCCTAAGTCAGTGGTACTAATTGATGGAACTCTAAGTATAGAAGGGCAGCGACGTGGCAAGATGAGCTTTCATACCCAGCAAGATCCCTTATGCCTGGACAGTGTAATTGTCAGATTTTAGCTCCATAAGAGACTCCAAGGTTGTCATA
>NW_007727086.1:157053-158435 GCF_000696425.1 Galeopterus variegatus | reverse complement strand
TGTGTGTGTGTGTGTGTGTGTGTGTGTGTGTGTGTGTGTGTGTGTGTGTGTGTGTGTCTTCTTCCTGACAAACTGTAAGCCACCAGAGTTGCTGCAGGTACCCGTTATTTCCCTCCCATAGGTGTCTGGGGCTACAAAGCCAAAATGAGCAGTCTCATCTTATTGGAGGCAAGCACTGGAACTGGAAAGTCTGGAATATGGAAAGGGAGGTGGCGACCCTGGTTTGTTGGTTTAACCACCAAGATATTATTAAATGCTACACTCTGGAGACAGAAGCCATAGCTCTTGCAGGTTTTCTGTTAAATACACCTCTGGATAACCTAAGATGTCAGAGTTTATTGAGAGGCATATGACACATTCAGATTTCTGATCATGACTCCCTTTAAGAGTTTACAAAGTAGGTTTCCTGCCTCTGTTTTGATGAGTTGGCTTCTTTAACCTCGCTCTCTGCTAATGTATGACACAAGACTTGGCTTCCAGGAGAGAAGGGATCAAGGAGCAGAGACTCCTTGCTGAGAAGCACATTAGCACAATTTCTAAAATATGCTCCTTAAACGCATTTGATCTATGATATGTGTTATCACTTAATAAATATTAGGTTAGCTTAGGTTCTGTCTACATAAAATGGAAACATCTGCTGCCATGTTCCTTCAGGCAAGACCAGATATATACTCTGGTAATTGTCTCAAAGTTGTTTTTTATTATTTTTCAAAATAAAATTGTGCATCAGGAAACTTATAAAGGATGCATTGAGAAAAGCTTTATTCCTCTTTAAAAATATTAATTAGACCTTTCTTAATCTCTATTGCAGATCTTATTCTGAACTTGTTTTCTTCCAACTGCCTCTTTTGATTATGCATAAATAGGATACAATTATGTATGGGTGGAAGGTTATTATATATAAATATGCTCAGAAGTTATGTGAATAAAATGCACAATAGGCTTTAGTATTCTCATAAAATAACACAAATTAGGACAAAAATAAGCAATTTTCTCACTTTTAGTATCTGCCTTGTCTATTCCTTTTTCAGATTAGTACTATGGAGCATGTCAGGGAATAGAGAGAAAATAATTAGTCGTCATGAACTCTAGCCGAAAGGAAACTTGGTCTCTTCATATATTTTCTTCACAGGTGAGTTCATCGCTAGTGCTGCTATTATTATCTCTATCTTTTTGCTTTGCAATCTCTTCTCTCAACTCCTCAGTTCAAACTTAAAGATGGACCCTTAAACCCAAATTCTATTTTTAAGGGAGGAGTGAAAATAAGAATATTTAGGGGACAGTTGAAAATATGGTCATTTTTAGTAATGCTTTTAGTAATATTATAAATATTTTTGTTTAACCAGAAGGTTCACAATGGGAAGGCTTTCCAAAGAATTTAA
>NW_007727086.1:139884-156918 GCF_000696425.1 Galeopterus variegatus | reverse complement strand
AAGACAAATTAGGACAAAAATTAGCAATTTTCTCACTTTTAGTATCCGCCTTGTCTATTCCTTTTTCAGATTAGTACTATGGAGCATGTCAGGGAATAGAGAGAAAATAATTAGTCGTCATGAACTCTAGCCGAAAGGAAACTTGGTCTCTTCATATATTTTCTTCACAGGTGAGTTCATCGCTAGTGCTGCTATTATTATCTCTATCTTTTTGCTTTGCAATCTCTTCTCTCAACTCCTCAGTTCAAACTTAAAGATGGACCCTTAAACCCAAATTCTATTTTTAAGGGAGGAGTGAAAATAAGAATATTTAGGGGACAGTTGAAAATATGGTCATTTTTAGTAATGCTTTTAGTAATATTATAAATATTTTTGTTTAACCAGAAGGTTCACAATGGGAAGGCTTTCCAAAGAATTTAAGTACAGTCTGCAAATTGAGTTCCTCTTCCTATTCTAGCAGGCTGTTGCAGCAAGAGGATTCCAACTTGAAGCCATATGAGTGTGCCCATGAATGCCTGTGATAAACAGCTAATTACCTGTCAGTTGCCATAGCGATGTTTATAGGAAGACTGAGAAGCTTGCATTGCTCTGTTACCTAATTTGAGAGAGGAAAACACAGGTAATTTCTTCTCCTTGATCCCTAATGGAGTTTCTGGCAGTAATCTTAAAATGCTCTTCGCTTGGCACATTCTTATATGACCAATTTAGCATCTTTGCTTTGAGCAGAGAATGTTGATTTGAGTGAGAGGTGGAGAGAATCAGCAATAAGAAGCCTTGGGAGCTAAAACAATAGACTCATGACTTAGGTCTGCAGAGGTTTGTTAACAACAGTTCATATAGCACTGGTCCAGCATGGAGCCTCCTTTCAAGGACCTCTGCCTTGCCCCATGACACTCGACAAACAAACCTCTATAGACTGTCAAGAAAGCACAAAGTACTTTATTCTTTCAACAAATATTTTTGAGCACTTACCATGGGCTGGCATACACTTGCCTCAGAGGATACTGTGATGAGCAGGATTCAAGGCAGATAAGGGGAATATCACAGAGATTAAGCAGGAATCAAATCATGAAAGGCCTTAACCAAATTGTGGCAGACTATATTTTCAAAAGACAACTACGTGATGTTCTGAAATGTGACCATCCCAGGTTTCTCCCATCAAATGGTGGAGTCTATACTTTCTCCCCTTGAGCCTGGGTGAATACTTTTATTTCTGAGGCTAGATTATCAAAATGCCATGCACTTCTGTCCTTCTCTCTGGGAATGTTTGCTTTTGGAACTTAGCTGCCTTACACAGAGGAATCCCTAAACTAGCCCATGTAAAATCATGACAAAGAGAGGTCACATATAGGTACTTTGGCCAGTATCTGGGTGATGTTCAGATAAAAGCCAGCGTTGACCACCAGACATGTGAATGAATTCTCCTCCAGCTGATAAAAGCCCTCCACTGTTGGGTTACTCCCAGGCTTCAAATCTCCCCATGTGAGACCCTAGACATCATGGAGGAAAGACAAGCTGTCCCCACTGTGCCCTATCTAAAATTCTAACCTGGAGTGGTTTGTTATTCAGCAATAATAACTAGGACACTTCTTGTCCTTTTCTCTAAGGCAGTGGGGAGCCACTCAAGTGTTCTAAGCTGGTAGGTAACAGGATCAGATTAGCATATTACAAAGATCATTCTAGCTCTGATGTGTGAGAAACATTAGTGAGGGCCAGTGCTTGAAAGAGGAAGACCAATTGGGAAGATATTGCACAGATTCATACAATATAAAAGTAACCTAGACTAGGGTGATAGTAGAAGATATGAAGAGAATAATTCAAGAATTACATAGAAGCTAGAATCTGCAGGATTTGGTGCTAGATTGGACGTGATGAATAGAGGGTGGGAATATAGGAAACGAAGATTCTGTTAGGGTTCTTGTCTAGATTACAGGGTAGCTGATGGTGCCTTTTACTTTGATAGGAAACATTGGATGGGTAATTTCATCAGACAGATGAATATTATAAAGAATCAAATGGAAATGCTAGAAATCAAAAATAGGGTGTAATAGACAAAATAATGGTTCCCCAAAGATGTCCATCTCCTAATTCCCAAAATCTATAAACATGTTACCTTTCAAGACAAAAGAGATGTTGTAGATGTGATTAAGTTAAAGACCTTGAGATAGGGAGATTATCCTGGATTTTCCAGGTAGGCCCATGTAATCAAAAAAGTCCTTAAAAGAGGAAGACAGGCAGATGGGGTCTGTGTCAATGAAGGAGATGTGATGACAGAAGCAGAGATCAGAAAGAAAGAATGGGATTTGAAACTGCTATGCTGCTGACTTTGAATATGGAGAGAGGGGTTATGAGCCAAGTAAAGCAGGCTGCCTCTAGAATTTGGGGGGGGGGGGAAGGAAACAGATTATCCCCTAGAGTATCTAGAAGAAATGCAGTCCTGCTGACCCATTTCAGACTTCCAGCCTCCAGAATGGTAAATTAATAATTTTGTGTTATTTTTAAACCAGTATGTTTGTAGTAATTTGTTAAAGCAGCAGTAGGAAGCAATCCACAGGGTATCCGAGATAAAGAACTTATTCTACAGGATTAGCAATAGGCTCAACATAGTCAAAAAAATATATGAACTTGAAAATAGGTCATTAGAGATCATCTCAACTAAAACATGAAGAGAAAATAAAATAGCAGAAGAAAAATAAAACAAAGCATCTAAGTGCTGAGTTGACAATATCAAATAATATACATGGAATTGGAATTCGAGAAGGAAAAGAAAGAGAAAGAGTGGAGCATAACAAATATTTGAAGAGATAATGTAAAGGATGTTCCAAAAATATTGAAAGGCACCAAACCACAGGTCTAAGAAGTACAGAAACCTTCAAGCAGGAAGGGGGAAAAAAAAACCAAATTAATTCATATTGCTGAAAACTAAAGAGAAAATATTGAAGGGAGGTAGAGAAAAAACTATACATTACATATAGGAATCATTGCACACTTTAGCCAGAAGTTAATGGAGTGACATCTTTAAAGCAGTGAAAGGGGGGAAAAAGTCAACCCAGAATTCTATACCCAGTGAGAACATCTTTCAAAAATTTTGGTGAAATAAAGTCTTTTCAAACAAACAAAAGTTGAGAAAATTCAGTTAGCACACATGTACTATGATAAATGTTAAAGAAAGTTCTTCAAAAAAAAGTGATAACAGACAGAAATTTGAATCTACATACAAAAAATAAAGCTCTAGAAATAATTAAAATAAAAGTAGATATTAAAAACCTTTTTTATTTTTAATAACTCTAAAAGACAATTGACAGTATGAAGCAAAAATACTGGAAATACATTTTGTTTTATAACATATATAAAAGTAAAATATATAAAAACAAAACCACGAAGTATAGGATAGTAAAACAGAAAGTAAACTTTTGTAAGGATCTTGTACTATGTGTAAAGTCATACAATATTATTTGAAGGTAGATGATGATAAATTAAAGATTCATATTGTAAACCCTAACAGAGTCTCTAAAGAAATTAGAAATAGTGTATAACTAATAAGCCAATAGTGGAGATGAAATAGTATAACAAAAAATGTTTAATTCAAATGTAGGCAGAATAAAAAGAACAAAGACAGAATACATACAAAGCAACTAGCAAGATAGTAAATTTAAATCCAACGGTGTAAATAATCACAATCATCTAATGCACCAATTAAAAGATAGATATTGTCAAATTGGATAAAAAAGCAGGACCTACTGTATGCTATCTACAAGAAACATGATTTAAATGCAAAAACTTCTGTTTAAAAAAAAAAGAATGAAAAATATATATGATGCAAACACCAAATCAAAACAAGTCTGGAATTACTATGTTAATATCAGAAAAGGAGACTTTAGAAGGAAAAAAAAAAAGAATATACATAATAGTAAAGGGATCAATTCACCAAGAAGTTATGACTATCCTAAATGTTAACACCCCTAACATCAGAGATTCAAAACATAAGCAGAAACTAATAAAACTGAAAGAAGAAATGGACAGACCACAATGATAGAGGGAGCCTTCAATGTTCATTTCTCAGCAATTGATAAAATAAGAAGACAGAATAATCAACAATGATACAGAAGACCAGAACAACACAATCAGCCAATTGTCCTAACTGGCAATTATAGAACACTCCAACCAACAGCAGTAGAATATGCATCCTTTTCAAGTGGACATAGGCCATATTCTGGACCATAAAACAAACTTCGACAATTTTTTTAAAAAATTGAAATCACACAAAATGGTTCTCTGACAATAATGGAATTAAATAGAAATCGACAAGTTTCTAATAACCAATGACTGCCTTTTCATTTGGAAATCATCATCTGGTAATAGCAGGGAAACTTGTCGAGAAATATAAATCCCTTAAGTAATATTATAATTGTGATAGTAGAAGATATGAAGAGAATAATTCAAGAATTACATAGAAGCTAGAATCTGCAGGATTTGGTGCTAGATTGGACGTGATGAATAGAGGGTGGGAATATAGGAAACGAAGATTCTGTTAGGGTTCTTGTCTAGATTACAGGGTAGGGGGGGGAAAAAAGCCATCTTCAATTAGTGCTGATTCACTAGGTTGGGAATCTGTGCTTTTCTCTGCTTATACACTATAGAATACTGTAGAAAATCTGCATTCTCACTGTTGGAAAATGAACAGAAGAGTTACATTCCAGAGTCATGGGAGACGGGAGAAATAGAACACAGAACTTATTTTTGGACTTATAAATTTAGTCAGTTGATTTTTAAAACATGACAATATTCATATCTATGTATGTATAAATAAATAAGTACATTTTAAATGCATTTTTTTATTTAGACATTGTATGAAGCAGGTAAGGATAATCTCAATTATTATAATAGAAGCGTTATAGTGAAGTTGTTAGCTTGAGTTCTGGATTTAAATGTTTCGGTTTTCAAATTCCCAGCTCTGCTACTTAGCAGCCATATAACCTCACTGGTATGTATACTGGGTAAAATAACAGCACCTTCTTGCATCTTTGTTATGTAAATTCCTCAAAGGGTATATAATAAAACACTTGGCACAGTGCCTGGCACAGAGTAAAACTGTGCGTGGGTGTATGTCCCCACCTTCTGTTGTACCATCCTGCTCTTATTGGCTTGTCTTTGCCTTCTGTGTGAACATCATGCTGTTACTGTAATAGTTCTTGCTCTCTTACCAACCAGCAAGTATTTTTTGAATACCTGGCATATACACAGATTTTTGCTAGATGTTGGGGAAAATGGCAAAGATAAATTACTTCTTTGATAAACAAAAAAAACTTGTACATTGAATAATAAAGGGAGGAATTTGAACATTTCCCCCATTTTTACCAGATAAGGAAACTTTTCAGTTAAAAAGTTTGCTTTCCTCTTTGTGCTATCTCACATGTGTTCAGCAGGCTCCCCTACTGAAAGAAAAGAAAAAAATAAAGACAACCATTCTTTCCTTAGCAAACAGGATGTCTTGGGTGACATCACAAAAGTATTGTACTAAAATGATCCAAGGAAGAGCACAGGGTCTATGAGCACAAAGCCAAGTTGTCAGATTTCTGAAGCTATAAGGACAATTCTGAAAAAAAAAAAAAAATGAGCAAAATACAAAATAAAGTCACATGTCTTCTTAAAAGCCTATTAATCACCAAAGTCTCCTGCTTCAAAAATACGGTTCACTAGGGCTTATTCCAGCCAAATGGGTCAGTCCATTCCCAAAAAGAAAGAATTAGAAAATGTAATCTCTCTGCTAAAAGATTCCAGACATTGACTTGCAGGAGCTTCTGTTACTGCCACGTAGGCAGCTACTGATAATTAGGCCCACGTGATATAATTTGCCTGGGTTCTGTGCTGCTCTGATATTCCTGCAGTTTCCTACTCCCATGTGTGCTCTTTAGATTATACCCATATTAGTCAGGGTTTTCTAGAGAGACAGAATCAATAGGATATGTTATAATTATATGAGAGGGATTTATTAGGGAAATTAGCTCATGTGACAATGAAGAAAAGTTGCACGATAAGCCATCTATAAGCTGGATGCCGGTAGCGTGGCTCAGTCCAAGTGCAAAGGCCTCAAAACCAAGGAACCTGATTGTGTCCTTGCTGTCAGTTCTGGAACCCGAAAGCTGAAGAGTCTTGAGCTCTGATGTCCATGGCCAGGAGAGATGACTGTATCCCAGCTCCAGCAAACCTATCCAGAGCTTCGACTCTTTCCTCTGTCTTTTGTTCTCTCCGAACCCCCAGCGGATTGGATGGTTCCCACCCAATCCAATCAGACTTCCATACCAGTATCTGCTGGAAACACCCTCACAGACACACCTAAAAAGATAGCTTTACCTTCATCTGACCAAGTTGACACCTAGAATTAACCTTCACAACACTCAAACTGGCTCTAAGCTCTAGAAGGCATCCCAAACTAGCATTCCCTTCATGACTGCCTCTTTCCTCACCAGATTAGATATCCCTTTCCTCATGATGAACTGCCTTTTGAGGCCCTCATTTTTTTTCCTGATAGCATAAATTTTGTAGAGTCATTTTAATTTATCAGAGAATTTCTAATAACTTCTTCAAAAAGTTATTCCATCCCAAAAAGTTTCCATCCCTTTCCTTCCAAAAGGCTCATTTGAAGCCACAGAAATCTATCCGCTTCCTCCCTAGCTCAGCTCAGATGCTGTCGGGTTGCTATTAGTTTCAACAAGTACATGGACCTCTACGTCTAGGCTTCACCAGAATCTCCCCAGAATAAAGAAAACTGCTCTAAGATTTGCCACCTTCAAGGAGGGCAGCTGGAAACTTTTAACTGGCAGCTTTTCTTCCAAACCAAAAAACACTTTATAACAAAACTGGAGAGAATTCCATGAAGCGTAAAAACAGTGTGCCTGGAACAAGTAAAAGGTAATTCTAGGTTTCAAACTGGGAAATAACTAAATGGAATTTTCTTGAAACTGAGCCTTAAAAGTTCAAAACATGTTCTTAGAAGACAGACTTCAAATGGGGATGAGCTAAGCCGTTTGGAAAATGTTTCACACTTTGACTGAAACTGAGGTGGACGATCCACATCACCATCAGGCAGATGTTACACCGAATTAGTTCAAATTGAGTTAATATTTTTTGAGACTGACTTGGCACAAGTTTTGTACCAGGCACTGTGCCCAGAATAAGACAGCATAAATGCCATGCTATAGAGCCCGAGTTATACAATTCTAGCTCACTTATACTCAGATAGAATTAAGTAAATGAAGCTGTAGAAACTCTGTAAAAACAGAGTAGTTCTACCTTTCTCAAAGTGTATTCTAGATTGTTAAACTATTAGCAAAGTAACTTGAAAAACTTTGGATGCAAAGAAAGTTTCTTTACTGTGAGGCTTTAAAATGTTTTGTAAATCTCCAAGGTGAGTGTCAAGTATGCCCGTTTTCAAAATGTGCTAACCAAGAAACTTTTTTATCTTTTTTGAAGCATATTTCAATTCTGGGGTGTGATCTGCAGAAATTCCTCTTGGCAATTCTTGTAGTGTTTGTTTCTTTCTACCCAGCTGTATTTTGGGACAGTAAGAATGGCACTGGTACAGACACCGAACTTGCCACTCATGCCAGCAAAGGAGAAAGTACAGCTATATGCTAATATCCATTAGCTTCTTTGCCTCATTATGCAGTTATTTCACAGTTTTGATTAATGGAAGTACTATTAGAATCAACAGTACTTGGCTCTTTCTCAAGTAGGCAGCACATTACGTGTAAGGTGGTCACATTAATCTTTCTTAGTTTGTTTACTTTTACCCTTTTCTTCTTTACAAATGTCTACCTATACCATTCCCAAGATGTCTTTCATTCAGACGAATTTGGCCACCAGAAAATATCCTTCAGTAGAGAGGGATTTATAATAAAAAGTACACATCACTTGCTCATACGTATATATGCACTCCTAAAGTATTTCTCCAGTTGTAAAACCAAATTTGAATAAAGCAAACTATTTCAAGTCTCTGTCTTAAAAAGGTAAACTTACACAGCTTGAAAAGCCAGAAAATAAATGTATGTGAATTGTTATTCAGTGAGTTGCCTGGGCAAGAAAGGACAATGTAAAATAATTAAGTTAAAATGAGAGGGAAAGGAAGAGAACACCCAGCTCTGACTTTGGGAACAAGGACGTCTCTTCCTGAGACAACAGGAACTTGTGAGCATTGGACTGCAGAAAAGTAGGTGTTGCTAGAAATCAGAGATGGGAGCAGCTGGAGAAAAGCTTCAAAACAACCCAAATTAGTCCACTCACATAAATAATGAAACATCTAAGACTTCTTTGGGCATGTTTAGGGGAAATGCCTGGGATCACTCATATAATCAGCAAGAGTCTTAGGGGCATGTTCTCCTAATACACAATGAATTGTTCTTTTGCCTCCACATTGACTATTTAAAGGATTTGCTATCCATTTCTCTGGCTAACTACAGATGCAGGTCCTTCTCAAATTGGTTCTATCTCATTCTTTCTCGTCTTCGTAAATCTCATTACCTTCAACGTAGTAACACATCTTCAATTAAGGACGCAATCCTGATTTCTCAATACTTTCACTCAATCCATCCTCAAGTCCTATTGGCTCAGCCTTCAAAATATACGATTCAAAATATGGTCATCTGATGACACCAAGCTACAGTTTTTTCTTGGACTATTTTCAATTGGTCTTCCTGCTTCCATGCTTTATCCTGACAATCTCTACTCCACATAACAATCAGAGTGATACTTTTAAATCAGCTGCAAAATGTTTAAAATTAGTTCTCCAAGGGAAAAACAAAACAAACCTTGTTTTGAGTTTGATGATTTTCATGGAGTAAATACTCCCCACATGCCTGACTTCAAACTAGAGTAGAGTTGGGTAAAAATGAGCACACCCCACTTTCATATGCTGGTGTAAGTCAGCACAGCACTGTCTGTAGTCAAAACCCTTTCAAGTGTGTTACAGGAAATTGAAGTCAGTATAAGTTAAAGACAGAGAGAGCTTTTTGGCTCATGTAAGTGAGAAGTTGGGGAGAGGGCCACATCCTGGCACTGTTGTATTCAGTTGCTCAAATGTTGTGTTAGGAGTTTTGCTGCTTTCATTCATTCATGTCTTTATTGATTTGTTCAAAAATATTTGTTACATACTTGCTCTGTGTCAAGCACTATTCTGAGTGCTGAGCACACGGTGGTAAAGTTGACACATTTCTGCCTTCATAGTTTTGTTCTAGTGAGGGAGATGATAAGCAAATAAATATGTAAGATCATAAGGAGTGACGAGTGCTATGAGGAAAAACTTAACAAGAAAAAAAGCAGTTATGATGGGATTTGAGGACAGACTACTACATATTAAGTGGCCAGGGAGGTGATGAAACAGGAAGTGAGCTACATAAATACCTTGGGGAGAGCAACCCAAGTGAAGGGAATAGCAAGAGCACAGGTGCCAGGACTCGAGCATGATGGCATATTGAGGAGTGTCAAGAAGTTCCATATGGCTGGAGCCAAGTGAGTGAGAGAGGGTGTGGTAGGACAGAAGTGTGGGAAGGAAAGGGACCAGTACACATACGAGCTTGGAGCCAGTGTAAGCAGTTTGCATTTTATTACAAGAGTGATGCAACACAGTGGGAGGTTTTGAGCAGTGAAGCATCATGATCTGATTTGTATTTTAAAAGAACTCACCTACCTGATGAATTGTATCATCTGAAGGGAACAAGACACTCCAAGAAGCAGGGAGCCCAGTTAGGAGATTATGGCCATAATCCCAGTGAGAGAGATGATGGTGTCTTGGGTCAAGATAAAGCTGTCGAATTGGAGAGAGGTGGTCAGATTTGTGACTAACAGACTTAACAATGGACTAGATGTGTGCTGTATGAGAGAGAGAGAAGTCAAAATTGACTCTCACATTTTGAGATCTAAGCAGTAAAAACATTCATGCATATATATTTTGAGATTCACAGAGATGCATATTGGACAATCTCAGGAGAGAAGTCAGGGCTGATGGAAGAAACAAGGCAGTTATCCATGAGTGGAAAGATGGTGTTTAAAGCCATGGGCATTGAGTGTAAATAAACAAGAGAAGAGGACCTAGGACCAAACCCTATTCTAGAAGAGGAAGAGGATCCAGCCACACACACACACACAAAAAAAAGGGTAAAAAGAAAAAGAAAAAGAAAGAGCAAATGACAAGGGAAAAACAGACATCCTCAAAGTCAACTGATGTCAATATGTCAAAAAGGCAGGAATGATCAAACAGTGCCAAATGCTGCTAAGACACTGAAGAAGATGAGAGTATGACAAGAGCAATTCCAGCAGGATGATGGGATCATAGTTCTGATGCATTCGGTTAAAGAAGAAATGAGAGGAGAGGAAAATAAGACAGGGAGCATACAGTATACTTTAGAGGAAGTTCATTGTAGAGGAGAATAGAGAAATAGAACAAAACTCTCAGGAAGATGTGGGAGTTAAGGGAAGGAATGATTTTGTTTGTGTTTTTGTTTTATAATTTAGAAAAGTCAAAGAAAATTTATAAACTCATTGCACTAATCCAGTAGACAGCTCAGGAAGATGTGGGAGTTAAGGGAAGGAATGATTTTGTTTGTGTTTTCGTTTTATAATTTAGAAAAGTCAAAGAAAATTTATAAACTCATTGCACTAATCCAGTAGACAGGAGAACACTGACAGTGAAGAAGAAAAAGGGGTAAATGCCGGAGTAAACTCTCTGAACGGCAGGTAGTCTCATTGCTGTGGTCAGGGGATGCTACGCTAGGTTGTGCATCCTCCCCAGAAGCCTGTGGTTGGGGTGGATTCAGCCCTGTCCAAACACAAGGATATAATGTTAAAGGGTGGTTTACCAAAGAATATCATAGCTTATGTCACCATATGAAGGAGGAGTAGAAGCTGTGCAGGCTAAACAGCCAATATCCACCACTGTATATTATTGGCATATTCGTTTACTTAAAAATTTCCAGGGAGAGTCAAGCACCATAAATGACCTCTATTAATCTTTTCAATTTTAATAGTCTTTAATTTCCTAGCTTTGAAACTCCCAAATTGGGCACACTTGACTAGGGAAGGAAATACCATAACAATCTTATTTCTGATGATTTTCATCAATCCTCTGAGCTATTCACCAGCTATATCTACTCAGTGCATTTTCTACCTGCTTCTAATATGCAAACACATACCGCAGCCCTGTCTTACATTGCTACACAAGCACTATTTTCTTCATGATTTTTTTACACCTGTCACATTGCACTGAATTTCTCTTGCAGTTTTTTTCATATTTTAAAAAAATTGGATTTATTTGAACACTTTCTACCCCATCTCTCCTCCAAAACACAATTATGTTCTTATTTAATTCTAACTGTATATGTGTTAAACTTTTTTTCTTCCTAGCAATTTTGTTGTGGACTTATAGTCTCAGTATCTGCACATTTACATAAGTTGCTATGGTAATATTATAAAATTATTCCAAATCACGAGACGTCCACGAAACCATGCATGCTGGATTTGGGAGTAACGTTGCTGAAAATCCTGTATCTCAGATAAGAAAGTCCCAGATAAACAGAGATTCTTAATTAGAGCATAATATGGTAAAACAAACAAACAAACAAAAAGGGAAAACAAAACAAAACAAAAATTAAAAACTGCTTTACTGCCCTACTATGACTACAGATACTGTGTAATGGTTAAGAGCATTGGCTTTAGAGGTTCATAACCAAGTGCTTATCAATTAGGACTGAAATATGTATGTATAATGACCTTCTCACTTTCTTTGGATTTGGAAAGTGGCGTTGTCCTTGCTTTTTATTTCTGGTTCCTAATGCAGAGAATATCATTGAAGCAGGGCAGCTCCTGGGGGTCCACTCTCTTTGCAAGACACGGGGGGGAAAGGAGCATCCTTCATGCAAACTTCTCTGTCAAAAGCAAAATTTTGAAGTTGACCTTAAGAGCCAGAGTAGTTGGATGGAGGCATGTTCAGTCCCACAGAGACGTTGCTCAGGTTCTGTTTTGAACACCTCTCTGCTCTCTTATTTTCCACTTGAACAATACAAGAGACCTAATCAGTCTTCTCGGAAAGCCGTATTTGAGGAGGTTGCTCTCCCCTTCACAGACACCTCACTTCAATCTTACCTCCAGTCATTTCACAGAAGGTGAAAATTACTTTCAACTTGAGGATTTAAAGGGAATAATTTGGCCCAAAGTTTTCCCCTCTGAGGCAGCCATAGCGATGAGGCCCCCTCCCCCATCTTATCCTTAACTGAAACTTTAAGCCATCCCTCTGATCACTGGCAGAAATGGTTTTCTACCTTTTCCTTTTTTTTATTTTAATATTTACTTGTATATATTCGTGGAGTACAGTGTGTAGTTTTAATGCACGTATACACGGCACAGTGATTCATTTCGTGTACATAGCGTAGGTTTTTACCTGTTAGTCCACCACTCCTCCTTCGTCACCCATCCCCCACCCCCCAGCCTCTGGTAACCATTATTTTACTCTCTACTTCTACTCTGCTTCTGTGAGAACCACCGTTTTTGTTTTTGTTTTTTTTTTTTTAGATTTCACATATGAGAGTGAGATCATGCAGTATTTGTCTTTCTGTCCCGACTTACTCCACTTAACATAATGGTTTCCAGTTCCATCCATGTTGCTGCAAATGATAGAATATCATTTCTTTTTGTAACTGAATAGCATTCCATTGTGTATATATAGTTTTGTTTTGTTTTTTTAATCCATTCATCCACGGATGGGCATTTAGGTTGACTCCATCTCTTGGCTGTTGCGAATAGTGTTGCGATGAACATGGGAGTGCAGGTGTCTTTTGTGATATGTTGATTTCGTTTCCTTTGGGTGTATACCCAGTATAGACCGGGATAGACGGGTCTACAGGGCAGGTCTATTTTTAGTTCTCTGGCGAGCCTCCTTACTATTTTCCACAACGGCTGTACAAATTTACATTCCCACCAACAATGTAGGAGGGTTCGCTTTTCTCCACATTCTCACCAGCATTTATTTTCTGTCTTGTTGATAACAGCCATTCTAACTGGGTTGAGATGACATTTCATTGTGGTTTTAATTTGCATTTCCCTGATGATTACTGATTTTGAGCATTTTTTTATGTGCTTTTTGGCCACTTATATGTCTTCTTCTGAGAAATGTCTGTTCAGGTCCTTTGCCACCTTCTAAATTGGGTTATTTGGGGTTTTTTGCTGTTGAGTTGAGTTCATTGTATATTCTGATGGCGACCTCTGACCTTCCTATACGGGACGCTGTTATCTTTCTCCACGCTTGGGAAATTGTCAGCCATTATTTTCTTGAATATGCTTTCTGTGTATCTTCCTTTTTCCTCTCCTTCAAATACGCCAATTATGCAGAGGTTATTTTGCTTGAGGGACGGGACGCTGTCGTCTCTCTCCACGCTTGGGGAATTGTCAGCCATTATTTTCTTGAATATGCTTTCTGTATATCTTCCTTTTTCCTCTCCTTCAAATACGCCAATTATGCAGAGGTTATTTTGCTTGAGGGAGTCCCACATTTGTTCTATTTCTCTCATCTTTTTCTTACTCTTGTTTTCTTTTTGCCTCTCTGACTGGATAATTTCATATGTTCTATCTTTGAGCTCACTGACTCTTTCCTCTGTTTGATTGAGTCTGCTGTTGGAGCTTTTATCAAGTTTTTCTGTTCAGGTAATATATTTGTTATTTGTAGAATTTCTATTTGTTTATTTATTTTTTAATTGATTCGATTCCTTTGTCAAGTTTCTCATTCCGCTCCTGGATTGATGTCCAGATATCATCTAATTTTCTATTTGTATTTTCTTGTAATTCTCTGAACATCCTTAAGTGTGTTATTCTGAATTTTCTGTCAGACATTTTTTAAATCCACTGCTCCTCTGGGTCCATTGTTCGTGCTTCGTTTGTTTCTTTTGTTGGTGCTAAATTTCTCTATTTTTTCTCAATCTGTGTGTCTTTATGTTGATATTTGGGCATTTGAGGAGACTGCCATCTCTGGAAGGTTTTATAGGTGTTCTTTGGTGGTGTTATATTTTTACTGGTTTATCAGAGCTTTGTCTCTGTTCTGTGGCTTAGATTAATTCCAAACTTGGGGGAACTTCCTGTGGGGACCAGTACTTGAGCTATGTGGTTGAATTAAACTTTTGCTTTTCTGCCAATTTCCTGGGGAAGGCTTTTCTTGTGGGATGGATTTTAATTGTTGGCCTTTTAATCACTGCCAGGTCTTGTGAGGTCAGATATACCTGGGCTGTATGGATATTATGGCCCAGGACTGAGACTTTTCAGCAAACTGTGCCACCTGTGGTTCTGTCATCCTGACCTGTCTCTTCTGAGTGGGCCTGTGCCAATCAGAAGGCAGATCAGCTGCCCTCTCTGTACCACATTGTTCTACTGGTGGGCCAGCCTCCCTCCCACACTCCAAACCCTTCTTGTAGGGTGGGCCATGCACAGGTCCCGCAGGATGACTCAAAAGCCTCTGGGTCATTCCTTTCTTCAGATGTCTGCAGCCCCTGTCCCCCATGTGGGTCCATGGGAACACTGTCAGTGGTCTTGCTGGCCTGGAGGCTGGTATGATGTACTCCAAGTCCCTCTTCTCTTCTGCAGACTCTGAGCAATTTCATGCAAAAGCTCAGCTGTAGCTTTTGCTGGCTGCTGTTTGCATGCTGCAGATTCTTCCTGCTTCTCACAAGGCCAGCCCTGAAATGACCAGGCCTTGAAGCAGTCAAAGAGGTTTCTTCTTTCTCTCACTGTGGCTTCTCCTGCCTTCATAAACCCCATGGTCTCTCCTCTTCTTCTGAGCTCCAGCAGTCCCAGGTTGGCAGTCTTTGCTTTTCAATAGTTGTAAATTGGTCAATTGTGAGGCAGAATGATGCTGGGGACCATCTATTCCACCATATTGACAACATCACTTGTTCTGAGAAATGATTTTTTGAAGAAAGCCTTCATGGGTGGGTTGGGAGCCTCTTGTTGAATTTTCAGCTTGATAATATTTGAAAAATGAGTTTCAAATATGGGACAATAGGATGAACAAATGAGGAAATTTTTTTGATAAATACAAACTAAAGATTTACAAACCATTACCAGAGACTCTGATAAATTATACATTTATAGATGACTCCCAGTCAAGTAATCACTCTTGGTTTGCAGGAAGATGTTACATTGTTAGAAAAACTTCCTTTGATTTATTGTTCCTCTATTTGTTGGGGATGAATTATTAATATGACTCTGATATATCAGGGAGGCTTCCTTAAGTTCTTCCTGTTCACTCTCCGTGGAAGTGATGGTTAAATTTATGTGACAATTTGACTGGGCCACAGGGTGCACAGATGTTTGAGTAAACATTCTTCTGGGTGTGTCTGTGAGGATGGTTCTGGATGAGAATAACATTTGAATAACTAGACGGAGTAAAGAGGGTTGCCCTCCCCAATGTGGGTGAGCCTCATCTGGTCCATTGAAGGCCTAAATAAAGCAAAAAGGCAGAGTAAGAGAAAATTCTCTCTCTGCCTGACTGTATTTGAGACTTCAGTCTACCTCTGCCTTTGGATTTGGACTTGGGCTGGAGCTTATGCTATCAGATATCCAGATAATCAGGTGCATAGACTCAGACTGGAACTACACCATCAGTTCTCCTGGGTCTACAGTTTGCTGACTTCAGATTCTGGCACTTCTCAGACTCCATAACTTCATAAGCCAATTCCTTATAACAGATTTGATTCTGTTTCTCTGGAGAACCCAGACTAATACAATGAGCATTCCTGCTGAAAGGAGCTGGCCTAGTGAAACCTCATTTGAATTTGATGACTTCTGGATTTATTGAGCACCTACAACTTGTCAGGCTGTGAGGGAATACAGCCATAGAATACATGCCCTTGTCCTCAAGGAGCAGGGAGACAGAGTCAATTACAGAGTCAATTATGACAGAGTCAATTATGTGTTCAGTGATAGGAAGAGGGTCTTCTGTGAGTAGAAAGGAAGAGGGCCTGGGCATCTCACCTAAGCTAGTTAAAGACCAGGTATCTAAGCAAAGTCTGGAGAAGAAAAAAAATTTGAGGTGGACTATAAAGTGTAGGTAAGATTTCAAATGGTCTTCGGAGAGATTAAGAACCTGAGAGAACCTTAGAGGTGGTAATGAAAATGCTGATAACCATAGAGAGAAATTCCTGGTTAGAGTAATAGTGGACAAAAATCATTGAAAATTTGGTACATACCAGGTATTAGGCATAGCTCTGCATACACATTGACTCATTACTCAACGTGAAATACCAGTCAAGCATTGCTTAATGATGGAGATACGTTCTGAGAAATGTGTTGCTAGGTGATTTTGTCATTGTGTGAACATCATAGAGTGCACCTACACAAACCAAGACGGTTTAGCCTTCTACATGCCTAGGCTATATGGTGTAGCCTATGGCTGCTGTTCTACAAACCTGTACAGCATGTTAGTGTACTGGATACTGTAGGCAATTGTAACACAGTGGTAAGTATTTGTGTATCTAAACATATGTAAACATATATAGAAAAAGTACAGTAAAAACGCAGTATTAAGGGCCGGCCTGTGGCTCACTTGGGAGAGTGTGGTGCTGATAACACCAAGGCCATAGGCAATTGTAACACAGTGGTAAGTATTTGTGTATCTAAACATATGTAAACATATATAGAAAAAGTACAGTAAAAACACAGTATTAAGGGCCGGCCTGTGGCTCACTTGGGAGAGTGTGGTGCTGATAACACCAAGGCCACAGGTTCAGATCCTATACAGGGATGGCCAGTTAGCTCACTGGCTGAGCGTGGTGCTGACAACACCAAGCCAAGGGTTAAGATCCCCTTACCAGTCATTTTTAAAAAAAACAACAACACAGTATTATAATCTTATAGGACCACTGTCTTATATGCAGCCCATCCTGTCCCAATCATTGTTATGTGGTGCATTACTGTATATCAGTTAGAAATAGGCGGGGGCCGGCCCGGTGGCGCACTGCTACAGTGCGCCGCTTGGGAGTGTGGCGGCACTCCCACCGG
>NW_007727086.1:126244-139100 GCF_000696425.1 Galeopterus variegatus | reverse complement strand
GATCCCGTTGCCGGTCCCGGTCCGGTACAGGCGTCCGGTACAGGCGCGACACTGAGGGTTGCGATCCGTTGCCGGACACGAAAAAAGACAAAAAGCAAAAAAAAAAAAAAAAGAAAAAGAAATAGATAGGCGGCAAGTAACAGAAAACACCGCTCCAGCAGACTTAGTCGCAATAGAGATTTAATGGGCTCATATAATTCAACAGTCCAAAAGTATACCTTGGGGCTTGAGAAGGCTGATTCACTTTTCAAGTGTTAGAGAAAGGGAGTCAGATATACTCTCCATTCAGAATGATGATACTTCACTTTTTTGGGTCATCTTTAAACACCCTGTCTGGTTTTATATCCTCACTCTCATTAGCTAGCTGTGTGATCTTGGGGAAGTTAGCTTCTTAATTTCTCTGTGCCCCAGTTTCCTTTCCCAAAAAATGAAAATTATAATAATAAAACCTACCTTAAAGGATGGCCATGGGGCTTATATGAGTTAGTTCTCATAAAGCACTTTGAAAAGTGTCTGGAACAAAGTAAGTACAAAATAAATATTAGAGGCTACTTAATCTATTAAATCAGAAGTCTTGGCTACATCACAAACCAGTGGCATTTTTTGCTGACCCAGATAAACAAATGAAGCTACCTGTCATCTGATATTCTAAAAACCCAGAAATCTCTATTAACTGACACATTGCTTCATGAGAACTATTCTTAACAAGAATCCAGAAAAACCACAATACATTGCAGAGCTGAAGAATTACTGATAAAATATTCTACTGTGTTCATTATGATTGTATTGTTAAATACATTCTCTTAAATTTTAATGTTCACAAACAGAAAACAAGCACAGTAGCCCCAATTAGCCACTTTCTAGGTATGTGAGACATTGCTCAAGATGCTCAGTTGTACCTCAATTTCCTCATATACATATAGTTAAGGAGCTCAACTAGAAAATGCTGAGAAATACTTTCCAACAGTAATGTCTTATGGCTCTATTGATTGATTATTTAAGTGTACTAGGTATGGGAACTAGAGACTGTATATAATTAAATCTTTCAGTAATTCAACAAACATTTATTTATTTCTTCCTATATGTCAATCACTTCAATAGGTGCCAGTGACACATTATTGAATAAAAAAGGCTAGTGCCTGCCTTTACAGAGCTCACAGATTAGTGAGGTAGGAGTCAATGTTCTACTGCAATACACTGTGCATGAGAGATTAGGACAATCCATAACTCTTGACTATGACCTGGATAAAGAGTTCATATGTTAATAGAATCAGAGAATGTCTAGTTCCATAATTTAGAAACAGGTGAGCTTAAATAGTGAAAAGATAAAAATCTGTTGGAATTGGGGTATTATAATAGGCCCCCTTTTTTAAGTGTTGACAAATCTATTCTGATGAAAATTCTCTTCTCTTTGTTCCATGGGACCAAGATGTTTTTAAAGTGATGCTTCAGTCTTTTGTTTTTCCTTATCTATTAGACTTGTGTGGACCACCTGGTGATAGTCTGCACTCCATTATTATCTTAGAATGCTTTTAACCGTACCCCTGATTGATGTGTACATTCCATATAATTTTGGTATTCAGATTATATGTTAAAGCTAAACAGGAAGCAGGATCCAAGCTAAGATTTAGGCATAAATATTTCTAAGCAAGCACAATCCTTCAGTGTTTATCATCAAGTGCTAAACATTGGATGACGCCAAAGTCAAATGGAAAACTAGAACAAAGCACAAAAGATGTACATCTCTGAATGGGTGGCAAGGATTTCTGCCAAAATGCTATGACAATTTTACTTCACCAGGTTCTTATAAGACATGGGTGGTTATGGTGGTGTGCTGGGAGCTGACTGGATTATGTATGGTAAAAAATATATAATCACTTCATTCATACATATATTCAACAAAAGCAGCAGTGTACCAGCTGTGAGCCAGGCAATACACTGTCACAGGACATGATGTAACACATGACAGACAAGGTCCCTGCCCTCAGAGAGTTTACAATTCAGTGAGAAGATAGATAATAAATGAGGAAACAATAAATAAAATAGTTACATATTGTGATTTAAGATTTAAAAGACGTTTACTGCACAATCACTTAGGAGTTAGCTCTGGGTTGCACTATGCCTGACTTCTGTATGCTTCTTCAACACCATAAGGAAAATAAATTACTGCAATCCAGGATGATCTTTGATCATAGACCACCCCTGCTGAGGGGCATCCTAGGAGGAGTAATAAAGTTACTTGCCCAAGCCAGTTTACAGCAGAGAAGAGATGAAAATTCAGACCTCTTTTCTTGCACTTTTTGATGTAAGAGCAGAGGGTTAGCATTTGCCATCAAAATCTAGAATATGCCTAACCCTCTCTCATTTTACAGAAGAGAGTTCCTTCAAGAAGTGAATTCTTCAAATGTCTACTTTCTAAATAGATCTCTATCTCATGCATTATCCTGCTAACGTTTGAAAGGATTATCCTTATGAGCAAAAGTACCTAATGTGCTGGGCATGCCAAATGCATGTGCCTTTGGTTCCTGATCTTGAAGATCTTACCTTCTTTTTGCAGGGTCATTGACCCATAAGGGTGTCAGAATAAAATGACTTTTCAATGTCATTCAACATAATTTCAGAATTGTAGTAATTCAGAAAGATAATTGGTCCCTGAGTGCAAAGCAAAGGGGGCTTAATGGAAGAACAGAAAGAGTAGGACGAGGACCAGGAGGAGAAAAAAGAGAAAGAGAAGTGGAAGAGCATAGGGTGAAAGAAAACAGGAGGAGAAAATGTAGGGAAAGCCTTTGAAGGAAAGTAAAAGTTAGGCATAATTAGTCATTTCTCTGTGCCTCTACCACTGCTAGTTCACCTGAAGCCTACACTGTCACACTGTCCCCCACTGCCAATCTCAGCCCCCAACCACTGCTGGACCCAGCCCCCACCTATCCAGGTGCACTCACCATTGTACTTATAGGGACCACCAATGACTCCAACAGCTCTCACAGCCACCAAGAACTCCCTACCCAAAGGTTTTGATGTGAGGACCACAAAGTTGCTAATGTCATGGACCCCAGCTGCCCAAGCCTTTGAAGCATCAGACATCCAAAGACCCACCACTGCCACATGCCCCAACAGTTGGCACCCTGTTCAGCACTAGACCCAGTATCACAGCATTCTTTCACATATCTCCCCAGTTGAATCGTCTATGCTCCCCTCTCAATCAAGTGAAAATTTTCCTTATGAAAGTCTGGAAGAGGTGACTCCTTCTTCAAATGTGCATGCATCAATCAAGGATATAAGGAACACAAAGAACAAAAGAAACATAATAAACTTTCAGTTACTGACTTCAAACAGATGGAGATTCATAAATCACCTGACAAAAAGTTCAAAATAATTGTTCTAAAGAAGCTCAGCAAGCTACAAAAAACACAGATAAATAATTTAACAATATAAGAAAAAAATACATGAACTAAATTAGAAATTCAACAAAGATATAGATATCACAAAATTCTAGAGCTGAATAATGCAATGAATGAACTAAAAATGCAATAGAAAGTTTCAACAGCAGATTTGATCAAGCAGAAGAAAGAATCAGCAAATTCGAAAACAAGTCATTTGAATCTATCAAGTCAGATGATTTAAAAAAGAATAAAAAATAGCAAGGAAAGCCTATGACATTTATGGGACACCATTAAGTGAACCCATGAACATATTATGGTAGCTACAGAGAAGAAGGGAGAGAGAAATGGGAATTATTTAAAGAAATAATAACCAAATGCTTATTAAATCTGGGGAGGGAAATAGACATCCAGACTCAGGAAGCCCATAAAATACCAAATATGCTGAACATAAATAGGTCTACAACTAGACCCATTATAAGTAAACTGTAAAAGTCAAAGACAAAGAGAAAATTTTGAAAGCAGCAAGAGAAAATTGACTTACTACACACCACGGAACCCTTATAAAACTATCAGTGGATTTCTCTACAGAAAGCTTGCTGGTAAAGAGAGAGTTGTATCATATATTCAAAGTACTGAAAGGAAATTATAAAGGCAAATAAAGCTATCCTTTAAAAATGAATGGGAAATAAATTCTTTACCAGTCAAACAAAAACTGAGGGAATTTGTCACCACTAGAGCTGTTTTACAGGAAATGTTTGAGGGAGTTTTTCAAATAGAATAGAAAGCACTCTAAACAGAAATATGAAATCATATAAAAGTTTAAATCTCACTGGCAAAAGTAAATATATAGTAAAATACAGAATAATATAACATCATGTTGGTAGTGCACAATTTACTTATAACCCTAACATAAAAGTTAAAAAACAAATATATTAAGAATGACTATAATCACAAAAATTTGGTAGTAGATTTACAATTTAAAAAGAAGTAAACTCTGACTTCAAGAACACAAAGTGTGGGGGGGCGAGATGACAAATTATAGAGTTTTTGTATGCAATTGAACTTAATTTGTTATCAAATTAAACAAATGAATATAACTACAGGAGAGTTTATACAAGCCTCATGGTAACCACACACACACAAAAAGACCTATTGTAGATATACAAGAGATAAAAAGAAAAAAAAGCTAAACTACTACAAAAAAAAATCTCAAGATAAAAGAATACAGCAACATAAAAAGAGAGTAACAAAAGAACTGCAAAACAAACATCAAACAATGGTTGTATAAACTATGTGATAATTCATGCATCTTAGCCTGTGTTTTGTGGCTATAATAAAATACTTTTGTCTAGACCAAAAAAAAGAAAGAAACAATTAACAAAATGGCAATATTAAGTTTTTGCCCATCAATGCTAACTTTAAATACAAGTGGATTAAGCTTCCCAATCAAATGGTGTAGAGTGGATGAATAGATTAAAAAACAACATTCAGTGATATGCTGTCTACAAGAGATTCACTTTAGATATAAGGGCATGTGTAGACTGAAAGTGAAGAGATGGAAAAAAATATTCAATGCAAGAAGATCTTTTTGTTAACCAAAAGAGAGAAGGGGTGGCTATACTTATATCAGACAAAATAGACTTTCAGTCAGAAACTATTACTAGAGACAAAGAAGGTCATTATAGAATGATAAAAGGATTGATTCAACAGTAACAATTATAATTACATATGCACCCAGTATCAGAGCATCTAAATATATAAAACAAATATTGACAGATCTGAAAAAAGAAATTGATGACAATGCAATAATAGTAAGAAACCTCGGTGGGCCGGCCCGGTGGCGCACTGGAGAGTGCACCGCTGGGGAGTGTGGCGGCGCTCCCGCCAAGGGTTCAGATCCCATGTGGAGACCGGTTCCCGCTCACTGGCTGAGCGAGGTGTGGGCGCAACACCGAGGGTTGCGATCCCGTTACCGATCAGTAAAAAAGACAAAAAGGAAAAAAAAGAAAAAAGAAAAAAAAAAGAAACCTCGGTACTCTACTTTGAATAGTGGATAGAACATCCAGACAGGAAATCAATAAGGAAACAGCTGACTTGAACAACACTATAGACCAAATGGACCTAAAAGACATATACAGGACTTTCCACTCAACAGCAGCAGAATACACATTCTTTTCAAGCACACATGGAACATTCTCAAGGATAGATCACATATTAGGTCACAAAAGAAGTCTTAACAAATTTAAGGAGATTGAAATCATACCAACTATCTTCTCAGAACACAATGGAATGGAACTAGAAACCAATTGACAAATAGGTAGTAACTAAACAACACACTTTTAAACAACCATTGAGTACAAATGGGGAAATCAAAAAGGAATTTTAAAAATACCTTGAGACAAACAATAATCAAAATGCAACTTACCAAAACCTATAGGATACAGCAAAAGCAATACTCAGAAAAAACTGTTTCTAGCATTAAATGCCTACATTAAAAAAGGAAAAAAGATCTCCATTAAATAATCTAACATAAAAACTGAAGGAACTTGCAAAAAAAAACAATAAGCTAAACCCATAGTTAACATAAGAGAGGAAATAATAAAGATTGGAGTAGAAATTAATGAAATAGAAGATAGAAAAACAATAGAAAATCCAACAAAACTAAAAATTGTCTTATTGGAAAGATAAACAAAATTGACAAACCCTTAACTATACAACTAAGAAAAAAAGAAATGACTCAAAAAATAGAATCAGAAATGAAATAGGAGATATTACAGCAGATAACACAGAAATGAAAAGAATCATAAGGGACTATTATGAACAATTATATGCCAACAAATCAGATAACTGAGAAGAAATGGATAAATTCCAAGAAACACTTAACGAGACTAAATCAAAAATAAATAGAAAGTCTAAATGGTCCAGTAACAAAAAGATTAAATTGGTAATCAAAAATCTTCCAACAAAGTAAAGCCTAGAACCTGATGACTTCACAGGTCAATTTCATCAAACATTCAAAGAATTAATACCAACTCTTCTTAAACTCTTCAAAAAAATACAAAAGTAAAAACTCCCAAACTCATTTTATGAGGCCAGTATCACCTTGATTCCAAAGCCAGATACAGACAACACAAGTAAAGAAATGTACAGGCCAACATCCATAATAAAATGTAGATAAAAAAGTCTGTAATAAAATACTAGCTAACTCACATTTACAAGGATCATACACAAGATCAAGTGGGATTTACCCCTGGGTTGCAAGAATAGTTCAACATACAAAATTTAATCAATGTGATACACCACATTAACAAAATGAAATACCTAAACTATATAATCAGCTCAGTAGGTGCATAAAAAGCATTTGACAAAATTCAACATCCTCTTATAAAAAAAATCCTCAGCTAAATATATTAAGAAGAAAGTTACTTCAACACAATAAAGGCCATATATAAAAAGCCCACAGCTAATATCTTAACCAATGGAGAAAAACTAAAAGCTTTTCCTCCAAGATCTGAAACAAGGCAAGGGTGCTCACTCATCCCACTATTACTCAGTATAGTACTACAAGTCCTATTCAGAGCAATTAGGCAAGGGGAAAAAAGGCATACCAATTGGAAGGGAAGAAGTAAAATTATCTCTGTTTGCAGATGACATCGTTATATGCATAGAAAACCCTAAGGACTCCACACACACACACACAAACTTTTAGAACTAATAAACTATTTTAATAAAATTGTAACATTTAAAATTAATATAAACATAGTAAGTTTTTTTCTATGCACTAACAATGAACTATTTGAGCATTAAAAAATAAATTTAACAAAAACCATGAAAGATCTGTACACTGAAAACTATAAAATATTGAAAAAAGTTAAAGAAGACACAAAGAAATGGAAAGATATTCATGTTAATGGATTGGAAGAATTAATATGTCCAAACTATCCAAAGTGATCTACAAATTCAATGCAATCCCCATCAAAATCCCCATGGCAATTTTTATAGAAATAGAAAAATAATCTGAAATTCATATGTAACAATAAAAGACCCTGAATTGCAAAAAAATAAAACAGAAAACCAAACGTGAGCAAGAACAAAACTGAAGGCATTGCACTTCCTGACTTCAAAACATACTACAAAGCTATAGAAAAAAATATCCAGTATGATAGTGGCACAAAAACAAACATATAGACCAATGGAATAGACTAGAGAACCTTGAAATAAACCCATATATTTATAGTCAACTGATCTTTGATAAGGGAGCCAAGAACACACAACAGGGAAAGAATAGTATCTTCAACAAATGGTGTTGAAGAAACTGGGTATCTACATGTGAAAGAAAGAAACTGGACCCCTGTCTCACACCATACACAGAAATCAACTCAAAATGGATAAAGACAAACATAAAACTTGAAGCTGTAAAACTCCTAGAGAAAAGCATAGGGTTTCAAAAACCTTCTTGACATTGGTTTTGGCAATAATTTTTTGGATATAACACCAAAAACACAGACAATAGACAAATAGTATTGCATCAGACTAAAAACCTTCTTTATGGCAAAGGAAACAATCAACAAAACGAAAAAGCAACCCACGGAATGGGAAAAAGTGTTTGAAAACCATATATCTGACGAGGGGCTAATATCCAAAATATTTAAGGAAATCACACAACACAATACCAAAAATACAAATGACCAGATTTCAAAATGGGCAAAGGACATAAATAGACACTTCATAAAAGAAGACATTTAAATGACCAATAGGTATATGAAAATGTGCTCAACATCTCTAATCATCAGGGAAATGTGAATCAAAACCAAATGAGATATCCTCTCACACCTGTTAGGATGGCTATTATTAAAAAGACAAAAGATAGCAAGTGTTGGCAAAGATGTAAAGAAAAGTAAACTCCTGCACACTGTTGGCGAGAAAGTAAATTAGTACAGACATTATGGAAAACAGTATGGAGGTTCCTTAAAAAATTAAAAATAGAACTACTATATGATCCTGCAATCTCACTTCTGAGTATATATCCAAAGGAATGAAAATAGAATGACAAGAGATATCTATACTTCCCTCATTATTACAGCCAAGATATGGAAACAACCTTAATGTCCTTCAACAGATTAATTAATAAAGAGAATGCGATATATATCTATACATACACAATGGAATATTATCCAGCCTTAAACAAGATAGAAATCCTATTCGCAACAATGAGGTGGAGCTGAAGGACAACAGGCAAAATGAAAAAAGCAAGACACGGAAGAAGAAACACTGCATGATCTCACTTAACACATGGAATCCAAAATAGTCGAACTCATAGAAGCAGAGAGGAGGAGGATGGTTGTCAGGGGCTGGGAGAGGAGGGAATGGGGTGATGTTGGCCAAAGTGTACAAAGTTTCAGTTATGCAAGAAATATAAGTTCTGAAGATTCAATACACAGCATGGTGATGATAGTTAACAATACTTTATTGTGTACATGAAATTTGCTAAGAGGATAGATATTAAATTAAATCATCTCACCACATATACACACACACACACACACACACAAATGATAACTATGTAACTATGTAGAGGTGATAGATACGCTAATTAACTAGAATGTGGTGCTCACTTCACAATGTATACTTATATCAAAACATCAAGTACTTTAAATATATACAATTTCTACTTGTCAGTGATACAGCGATAGCTAAATAAAGCTGTTAGAAAAAGTAGTATGTCAAACAACAGTATGTTCTTCTGGAGAATGAAATAATCGTTAGGCAGTCCTGTTGGACAATGCTGGAATACGATATCGAGAAGGCATTCAGTCAACCTTTTGTCTTGTTTATAGGTTTAGTATATTTTTTCTTAAAAAGAGAAATGCACTTCTCTTTAAAAAGCAAAAAAAAAAAAATTCTAGGCCTTAATTTTTTCACCTGTAAAGTAGCAAGATCGGATACTTGACCTCCCAAACCTCTCTGAACTCTAAACTTTAGCAACCTATGAGCCATTGTCAAGCTACAATGATATAGTGTAGAACACTGAGAAGGTTCTTTTCGGTCTCTCTTGCATCCTATTTTGTCACCTTTTATCCATTTTCCAAAGTCAGCTGGTGAAATTGTTCAAAAAAAACCTTGACCATGTCACCTTTGTCACCTACCCTGTTTAGAATCCCTGGGTGGTTTCCCATTACTTCTATGATATGGTCACAAACTGAGTCAGCATGACCTACAGAGCCGGGCATCATCTTTGCCCTGTGTCCCTCCACAGCCTTCTCAAGCGCTCCTCTCTAGAAGTTCCTTGGTCCTCATGTACCAGCCACACTGGTTTTCTTTCACTTCTCAAACAAGCCACACCTCTACACCCACCCACACACACACACACACACACACACACACACACACCCCCCCCTAACTTCATCCCATTTAACTTTTTTACACCTCAACCTAAGCAGTCTTTCCTTGGGGAAAAAAAGAACAAATCATTTATCCATAGATGAAACCATGGAAGAAACTTGATGTGAAAAATCTTCAATGTAGAAATGTGTAGGATGTTTAAGAAACCAAGAAAAATTGTGTGGCTGGGGTAGAAGTGATTCCAAGGTGAGGTGGATTGAGCTACATCCAGGGAACTTTTACCTTTTTCAGAAAGCAATGAAAACCTGCCTAACATTCTTGAAGAAATGGAAGAGTTTTCCCAGATGATGAAAAAAGACTCATCTGAAAAACGGATTAGAAATACCATATGGTTAATCTTTAAATTTAAAGCACGGTTTTCCCAAAAAAGAAAAATCAAGTGATTATTACTACTTTAAAGCATGCCAGTAGACAAAATAGAACATGCTCCTAGTGTCAGGTCTACCCACAATTTCAGAACCTGCAAAAGCAGGTTCTGAGTTCATACAGATGTAGTTGCGTCTCATGCTGTGGCTATCATTGAGCTTGCTAAATTTGGGGCTGCAGCTCTGTTCTGCAATATGACCCCCCGAGTGAGAAAGAGATTTGTTGTTTTGCTATCAGAGCAGGCATTATTAAACTGGGATGCAGAAACATCTGTGGGCCCGTGGCCTGGCTTCAGGGAATTCTCTTAGATGTTTAAATTATGTGAAAAAAATTTGTGAATGTATAGTTTTCCCAAAGGGCTTTCATCAGATTCTCTATGGAACATACTTATGCAATACTTCCAAAATTTAAGTGCTCTGCTTCTAGAGAGAAAGACTGTATCTATTTTGGCCAGCATATAGGATTCCCTGGGCCATCATCCATCTACCTGAGAGTTGAAGAGGTAAACAGAGGATTCTTTGAAAACCTTCATTGGTGCTGAAGCATAAACCAAAGATGACATAAAGAATGTGATTATTTATTGACTCTTCACACATTTTTCAGAATTTCCTTGATTCAGCCTAGATGGTTATGTAAATGACATAATTTTCACAATGAAATGCGAGTACTGCCCAAACTTAACATATTAACTCCTACCTGCATTCACTTCCTATTGCTGCCGTAACAAATTCCCACAAATTTAGCGGCTTAAAACAACATATAGTTATTATCTTACGGTGCTGTAGGCCAGAAGTCCAAAGTCATTTTCACGGGATTGATTGTTGGTAGAGTTTCCTTCCGGAGAGTCCAGGGAAGAAGCTGTTCCCTTGCATTTTATAGCTTCTAGAAACCACCTGATTTTTGCCTCATGGCCCATCCTTCCACTCACAGTCAGCAGAGTAGTATCTTCAAATTTCTCTCTGTTGTGACATCACATCACCTTCCTGTGATTACATTGGGCCTATCCAGATAATCCAGGATAATCCCTCATTTTGAAATCCTTTAATTTAATAATATCTGTAAAATCCCCTTTGCCATGTAAATTAACATAATCACAGGTTCCATGGATTAGGATGTGAATGTTTTAGGGAGTTTATTATTCAGCCTACCACATACCCAAACTTTACATAAAATTCTTTGGTTTAAAATACTAAAGTATTGTATTTACCTGCATGACTTGGATAAATAGCCCATTGGGCTATTATTGGTCTTGGGATTTAATTAACTTGTGATAAGCCCTAATGTGACTCTCAGGAAATGAGACACTGGACAGTTAAAATTTTATTTTAAAAATGCTTATATTTTCATCTAATCATGAAGGCAATTCTTCCAAATTTTGGAAGATAGATACCAAAGAATCTAAAGCGATAATAAGTGTAACATAATTTCCTTACCATAGATAGCCATCATTAATATTTTAATATATTTTCCTGTAGTCTTTCTTCCGTGAATGAATATGTGAGTACACACATATTCTTATGCAAACACATGTAATATGTACTTTTTTCCTACAAAGTGAACATCACAGCATAAAGAACTTTGAATCTTTATTTTTTTCCCACTTAACATTATATTATAAGCATTTCACATGTCATCAAATATTTATTGAAAGCAAAACTTCAGTGTCATAATATTCTTTAATATAAAAATGTACCCAAATTTTTAGCCATTCTTTTATTTTAAATGTTTTTGTTTTAATGTTAAAAGAAATTTATAGAGGTATAATTAAGAAGATAAATGTAAAACCTAAATTTATTCACTCAGGTAAACAACCAGGTCAAGATATGGAATATTTCCATTACACTAAAAAGCTCCCTTTTGTCTCAATCCCCTTACCTAAGGCAAGAAGTACTCTAATTTCTTCCACAGTAGATTAGTTTTGCATGTTCTTGATGTTCTTCATTTACATATAAATTATTTCATATTGAATTAAAATGTACTGGTTTTTTGGTCTAGCTCTTTTACTCAAAATAATGATTTTGAAATTGATTAACATTCCTTCATGAATTAATGGTTTATTTTTGTATATTTCTGAGAAGTATTCCATTTTTAAAATATACCACAATTTTGATTTTGAACATTTATTTATGGACACTTGGCCATTTGGAGTGCTTCTCATTTAGGGCTATTGTGAATAAAGCATTGGTGAATAGTCTGCTAAAAGTTACCTTGTAGCTATATGCATTCATTTCTCTTGGGTACATATCTAGGAATGGAATTGCTAGGCCATTGAATTGTTTTCAGTTTGTCAGAAATTGTGAAATGATTTTTTAAGTGGTTGACAATCCCAACAACAATGTATAAGAGTTTCCATTGCTCCACATCCTCACCAGCACTTGATCTTTTACTTTTGGCTATTCTAATAAGTGTAGTAGTATCTCATTATGCTTTTAATATGCATTTCCCTAATACTAATAATTTTCATTTTGTTGATCATACAAATATCTTCCTTTCTAAGGCAAATTCTCTTTTTACTATTGATTTGTAGAGTTGTTTATCTATTCTATATCCAAATTCTTTGTTAAATACATGCATTACAAATCTTTCTTCCCAGCCTATAGTTGGCATTTTTACTTTATTAATAGCATCTTTTGATGGCCAGAAGTTTTAAATTTTTTTTTTCCTTTTTGTCTTTTTTACTGACTGGTAACGGGATCGCAACCCTC
>NW_007727086.1:121327-125865 GCF_000696425.1 Galeopterus variegatus | reverse complement strand
AACCCTCGGCGGGAGCGCCGCCACGCTCCCAAGCGGCGCACTCTCCAGTGCGCCACCGGGTTGGCCTGAGAAGTTTTAAATTTTGATAAAGTCCAATTTGTAACTTTTTTCTTTTATTACTAGTGTTCTCATTACTCTCTTGCCTGCCTTATGATCATAAATATTTTCTCCTAAGTTTTCTAGAAAATCTTATAGCTCTTCTTTTTACTTTTAGTCTATGACCCATCTCATATTAAAATTTATTTTATTTTGTATGAATATCTATTAGTTCCAGCAACATATACAAGACAGACATTTCTTTTGCCATTTAAGTGCATTTGTGCCTTTGCCAAAAATCAATTGACCATATTCAAAAACATTACAATTATTTCCAGTTTTTTGTTTTATAAATGATTTATGCACAATCATTTTGTTTGATTTGATTATATTCCTAAAATAGATGACCAAAGTGAAATTGATGAATTTAAGAATATGAATGCTTCTAATTCTGTTAGCATATTTTGCCAAATTTATTTATATAGGTTACTCCAATTTATATTTAAGCTATCAGTAGGTAAGAGTACACATTAACCTAACTGAAATTGATGAATTTAAGAATATGAATGCTTCTAATTCTGTTAGCATATTTTGCCAAATTTCTTTATATAGGTTACTCCAATTTATATTTAAGCTATCAGTAGGTAAGAGTACACATTAACCTAATCAGTAGCAATAATATAACTTTAAAATAAAATTATTATTATAGGTGAAATAGCATACTATGTTTTAACTAATTTTTAAAATTTCTAATGAAGCTTTTTTAGCACAAAAAACAGAACTAGCTTACTTGAATTTGTGACTCAGCTATTTACAAAACTTACAATATTTGGGAAGTGACTTAATTCTTTATGTTATTTTTTAGATTTAAAATGGGAATAATTCTAGTATCTATGTTACAAATACTATGGGGCAGTAGGAGTGTGAGAATTAAAATAAATAATCCAAGTATAGAACTTGCAACAATTCCTGTCATTTAGTGAGAGTTCAACATGTGTTAACCATTATTAATATTGCTACATAATGACTAGGTCTTTGAATTTCTTTTGAATTTTTTCTGTCTGCTGAATAAGCAGTATTTCTTGACAAATGAAAAATATTTGAGATATTTTACACCAAAATAGAGAGCGATTCCAAGCACCCTGTAACTAACTGAGGAAAGAGAAAGCAAATAGAAAGGTGAAAAAAAATCAAACTTCACCATCTTAAAAAATTTGCCCAGATAAAAATATCTTTAAAAATTTTATTTGAAGCAAAGATTCTTAATGTGAAATTCTAAGCAAAATTGTCAGTATTATGTGCACATCCACATTTTTCTGTTAAGAGATTCAACACTTTCCCTAGATGCTCTAAAAGACAGTTATAGAGAAACTTTTATTTAAAAAGCTTTTGTGGCATCCACTCTTTAAAACTGAAGGTTCTTTTGGGAAACCCTTAGCCATAGAACATTAGCTCTGGGTAGCCATGTAAAGTTTCTTTACTCTACAGTTTACACATCACCCAGCCAGCAGCAGCAGGGAACCATAAGGAACCTCTTCCTGAAGGGAAAAGCTGCTCTGAGCACCTGCACCTGAAACCCAACACACTGTAGCTGCATGTAGGTCAGATCAGACCCAACACCAAAAGGAATTCTCTTGGCAAAGTTGCCCCAATGTGGGAAAAATGATAATAGGAGGATCCAAAAAGCCCTTGCAACCATATACCTTAACAACCTATGTCACCATCATCACTAACAGAAACTTCTGTAGCCTAGGGCACTGTGACACCCACAGTTATTGGCCACATTGATCTCAGCTGAAGAACCTGCCCAGAGACTAAACCATTACATCTATGGAAAAACAGAATCACCAACTCTTTTCAATCATCACACTGAGACTCAACTGCAAGTGAAAGATTATTTCTATGGAAGCAAAAATTAACAAATGGGATTATATAAAACTAAAAAGCTTCTGCATAGCAAAGGAAACAGTCTAAAGAGAGAAAAGACAACCTGCAGAATTGGAGAAAATATTTGCAAACTATGCATGCAACAAGGGACAAATATTCAGATTACACAAAGCATTTAAACAACTGAATGGTAAAGAAAAACAAATAATCTAATGAAAAAATGGGCAAAGAAACTGAATAGGCATTTTTTGAAAGAAGACATACAAATGGGCAACAGACAGATGAAAAAATGCTCAATGTCACTAATCAGAGAAATGTAAATGACCACAATGAGATATCATCTCACTCAAGTTAGACTATTATTAAAAAGACAAAAAATAGCAAATGCTGGTGAGGATGCAGAGAAAAAGGAAATCATAAATTTCTGATGGGAATGTAAATTTGTATAGCCACTATGGAAAACAGTATGGCAATTTCTCAAACAACTACATATGAACTACCATATGATGCAGCAATCCCACTACTGGGTATACATCCAAATGAATGGAAATCAACAAGTCAAAGGAATACCCTCACTCCCATGTTTATCATGGCTCTATTCATAATAGCCAACAGTTGGAACCAACCTGAATGTCTCAATGAATGAATGGATAAAAAAAAATATGGCATATATACACAATAGAATAATACTCAGCCATAAAAACATAATAAAATTCTGCCATTTTCTACAACATGGATGAGCTTGGAGAAAATTATGTTAAGTGAAATAAGCCAAGAACAGAGAGGGAAATACCACATGTTCTCACTCATATGTGGAAACTAAAAACTTCATGTCATAGAAGTAAAGAGTAGAATAGTGGTTAGTAGAGACTGGTGGTGAGAAAAGAAGGGTGGATGGGGAAAGGGTGGTCAGGGAATACAAAATATTAGAGAGATAGAAGAATGGTATGTAGTGTTCTATAGAAATGTAGGGAAACTACAGTTAACAGCAAAGTACCATGTATGTTTGAATATCTAGTCAAGATGATGTTGAATGTTCCTAACAAAAAGAAGTGTCAAATGTTTGAGGTTATGGGTATACTAAGCACCCTGATATGATCACTGCACACAGTATAAATGTACTCAAATATCATATTATACTCCATAAATATATGCAGTTACATGGGTCAATTAAGAAAAATAAATTAAAAAGAGAAAAAGAAGAGAGAAATAGAAGAGTAGTAGTTACCAGAGGCAGGAAAGGGGAGGAGAGGTGGGGCCAGGGAAAGGTTGGTAGACTGGTACAAAGTTATAAAGCTACAGTTAGATAGAAAGAATAAGTTCTGGTGCCCTAGGATGATATTAGCTAATAATATTGTGTTATATAGTTCAAAAGAGCCAGAAAAGCAGATCTTAAATTTTATAACTACAAAGAAATAATAAATGCTTAGGTGATAGATATGTTAACTATTCTGATTAGATCATTTTACAATATATGCATACATTGAAACCACAAAGTGTACCCCATGAACATGTACAATGAAAAAAATTAAAATTAAAAAAAGAAAACTCAACAAGATGGAAGAGAACACAGGACAATTCAACAAAATCAGGAAAACAATTCATGATATGCATGAAAAACTTAACAGAACTAGAGATATCATAAAGAAGATTCAAACAGAAATCCTGCAGCTGAGGAATTCAATGAATGAAATAAACAATATAATAGAAAGCTTCAGGGCCAGCCCGGTGGCGCACTGCTACAGTGCGCCACTTGGGAGCACAGCGGCGCTCCCGCCGAGGGTTCGGATCCCACATACAGACCAGCCGCTCACTGGCTGAGCAAGGTGTGGGCGCGACACCGAGGGTTGCGATCCCGTTGCTGGTCCCGGTCCAGTACAGGCATGACACTTAGGGTTGCGATCCATTGCTGGTCACGAAAAAAGACAAAAAGGAAAAAAAAAAAAGCTTCAATAGCAGACTAAAGCAAGCAGAAGAAAGAATTTCTGAAGTAAAAGATAGGTAATTTGAAATTACTCAATCAGAGAAAAAAAGAATAAAGAAAGCCTACAGAAATTATGGTACAGCATTAAGGAAAAAAAATATTTGAATTATGTGTATTCCTGAAGAAGAAGAGAAGGAAAAAGGCATCAAAAACCTATTTAATGAAATAATAGCTAAAAACTTTTCAAGTATTGTGAGAAATATGGACACACTGATCCAGGAAGCTAAAGGTCCCCAAATATATTCAATCCCAAAAGGTCCTCTCCAAGGCACATTACAGTCAAAATATCAAGAGTCAAAGACAAAGAGAACATTCTAAAAACAGCAAGAGAAAAGTGTCATGTCATATACAAGGGAATCTCTACTGGACTACCAGCAAATTTCTGAGCACACACCTTACAAGCCAGAAGACAATGGGGTGATATAGTCAAGGTGCTAAAGGGAAAATGTTGCCAGCCAAAAATACTATATCCAGCAAAGCTATCCTTCAGGAATGAAGGAGAAATAAACTCTTTTATCGACAAGCAGAAACTGAGGGAATCAACCACCATTAGACCAGCATTACAAGAAATGCTCAATGTGAGTCCTACATTTAGAAATGAAAGGAAGATGACCAAGATAAAAAAAAAAAA
>NW_007727086.1:118973-120739 GCF_000696425.1 Galeopterus variegatus | reverse complement strand
AAAAAAAAAAAACCACATTAGGGATAAAATTCATTACTGATGTAGGCACACGAATGGGAAAGAAAAAGGAATCAAATCTTATCACTACAGAAAAACATCAAACTGCAATGACAGAAAATAATAGAGGAAGAAAGAAACAAAAAACATACTTTTTTAAAAAACCCAGAAAACCATAAACAAAAAGGCAGGAGTAAGTACTCACCTATCTCCAATTAAAAGATATAGACTGGCCGAATGGATAAAATAAGATCAAACTATATTCTGCCTTCCAGTAACTCATTTCACCTGTAAAGACACACATAGACTGAAAGTAAAGGGATGGAAAAACATATTCCATGCAAACAGAAACCAAAACCAGCAGGAGTAGCTATACTAAGATAAGACAGATTTTAAGTCAAATACTGTACTGAGAGACAAATAAGGTCATTATACAATATTAAAGAGGTCAATGCAGTGAGAGGATATAACAATTGTACATATATATGCACCCAACATTGGAACACCCAGATATATAAAGCATATATTATTCTATCTGAAGGGAGAGACAGACTCCAGTACAATAATAGTTGGTGACTTCAACACCCCACTCTCAGCATTGGATAGATCACCTAGACAGAAAATCAATAAATTATCATTGAAGCTTAACTGCACTATAGATTAAATGGACCTGAAAAACATTTACAGAACTTAGTATCCAACAACTGCAGAATACACTTTCTTCTCATCCGCACATAGATCATTCTCCAGGATTGACCATATGTTAGGCCACAAACAGGTCTCAAAAATTTTTTAAAAATTGAAATCATACTGAATATCTTCTCTGGCCACAGTGAAATAAAACTAGAAATCAATAGCAAGAGAAACTCTCAAAACTGTACAAATACATGGAGATTAAACAATATGCTCCTAAATGACCAATGGGTCAAATAAGAGATTAGGAAAGAAATTTAAAAATTGATTGATACAAATTGAAACAGAAATACAGCATACAAAACCTATGGATTTTGGTCATATTGACAATATTAATCCTTCCAATTCATGAACATGAAATGTCTTTCCATTTTTTTGCATCCTCTTCAATTTCTTTCATCAGTGTTTTATAGTTTTCTTTGTAGAGATCTTTCCTTCTGGTTAAATTAATCCTAGCTATTTTATTTTTTTGTAGGTATTGTAAATAGGATTTGATACAGCCAAAGCAGTACCAACACGGAAGTTTATAGCAATAAACTTCTATATCAAAAAAGTAGGAAGGTTTCAAATAAAAAACCTTGCATCCTAAGGAAATAGAAAAGCAAGAACAAACCAAACCCCAAATTAGCAGAAGAAAGAAATAATAAAGATCAGAGTAGAAATAAACAAAATTGAGACCAAAAATAATACAATTGATTGACAAAACAATATGTTGGGTTTTTTGAAAAGATAAACAAATTAGCTAGGTATTAGCTAGACTAACCAAGAAAAAAAGAGAAGAGACATAAATAAGTAAAATCAGAAATGAAAAAGACAACATCACAACTGATAGTACAGAAATGGCTTTACTGCTGAATTCTACCAAACATTTAATAAAAGAATCAATACTAATTCTTCTCAAACTCTTCTAAAAAATTGAATAGTAGAGCACTCTTTCAAACTTATTCTACAAGACCAGAATTACCCTGATACCAAAACTGGACAAGGACGCACACAATAAAGAACACTATAGGCCAATATCCCTGATGAACATAGATACACGAATCCTCAACAAAATACTAGTAAATTGAACTCAG
>NW_007727086.1:112224-118393 GCF_000696425.1 Galeopterus variegatus | reverse complement strand
TTTTTATTCGACATAGTACTGAAAGTCCTAGCCAGAGCAATTAGTCAAGAGAAAGAAATAAGAGCCATCCAAATTAGAAAAAGAAGTCAAATTGTCCCTGTTTGCAGATGATATGATCTTACATAGAGAAAAACCTAAAAGTTCCACCAAAAACTCTTAGAACTGATAAATGAATTCAGTAAAGCTGCAGGATACAAAACGAACATACAAAAATCAGTAGTGTTCTATATACCAATAGCAAGCAAGATGAATGAGCAGAAATAAAGAAATAAACCCCATTTATGATAGCTACAATAAATATAAAATACAGGAATTAATTTAACAAAGGAGGTGAAAGGTCAGTACAGGAAAACTATAGAACACTGATGAAAGAAATTGAAGAAGACACACATGAAAAATGGAGAGACATTTCATGTTCACAAATTGGAAGAATTAATATTGTCAAAATGACCCTATTAATTTTGTCAAATAATTTTGACCATATAATATTGTCAAATCTACCAAGACTAATCTACAGATTCAATGCAATCCCCATCAAAATACCAATGACGATCTTCACAGAAATAAAAAAAAAAAAATCCTAAAATTCATATGGAACCACACAAAAAAAAAAATAGCCAATACAATCCTGAACAAAAAGAACAAAGCTGGAGGCATAACACTACCTAACTTCAAAATATACTACAAAACTATAGTAACTAAAAGAGCATGATTCTGGCATAAAAACAGACACAAAGACCAATGAAACAGAATAGAGAACCCAGAAATAAAGCCATATATTTATAGCCAACTGATTTTTTATAAAGATGCCAGGACTATTCACTGGGCAAATGACAGTCTCTTCAATGAATGGTGCTGGGAAATTAGAGATCCATATGCAGAAGAATGAAACTAGGCCCCTGTCTCTCACCATATACCAAAATCAACTCAAAATGGATTAAAGACTTAAATGTAAGATCCCAATCCATGCTATTATTAGCAAAAAACATAGCAAAAATGCTTCAAGACTTTTGGCTAGGCAAAGACTTTATGAAGAGGATCTCAGAATTATAGGCAACAAATGAAAACNAATATCCCTGATGAACATAGATACACGAATCCTCAACAAAATACTAGTAAATTGAACTCAGAAATATATTAAAAATATTCACCATGATCAAGTGGTATTTATTCCAGGGATGGAAGGTTGGTTCAACATACACCAAGCAATGAATGTAATACATCACATCAACAGAATAAAGAATAAAAACCATATAATCATCACAGTTGACACAGAAATGGCATTCAATAAAATTCAACATCCTTTCATGTACTAGTCCATTTTTGTTGCTAATGACAAAATACATGGAACTGTGTATTTTATAAAGAAAATGAAATTTATTGCTTACAGTGTCAGAGACTGGGAAGTCCAAAGTCAGGGGAGACATCTAGTGAGGGTTTTTGTTTTCTGGGGGTTTTTTGGTGGTCGCTTTACAGTAATGCAGGGGTCTCACATGGCATAAAATGGCAGAGCAGAAAGAATGATAACTCCTCATGCACTATTTTTCAAGTCCTCAGAACCATGCCCATGACCACCACTTTTAATCCATTCACTACGGCATGGTCCTGCAATCTAATCACTTCTCCACAGCCCAACTTTTCAATTACCATAGTAGAATTTCCCACCTTCTTAACACTGTCACAGTGGGAGTCAAGTTTTGGGGGAACACTCGATCCAAGGCACTTTGTGATAAAAACCCTCAATAAATTTGAGGAATGGACCTCTACACATTAAAAGCCACATATGACAAACCAACAGCTATTATACCAAATGGGAAAAAGCTGAAAGCTCTTTCTATAAAAGCTGTAAAAGACAAAGATGCCCACTTTCTCCATTTTTATTCGACATAGTACTGAAAGTCCTAGCCAGAGCAATTAGTCAAGAGAAAGAAATAAAAGCCATCCAAATTAAAAAAAGAAGTCAAATTGTCCCTGTTTGCAGATGATATGATCTTATATAGAGAAAAACCTAAAAGTTCTACCAAAAACTCTTAGAACTGATAAATGAATTCAGTAAAGCTGCAGGATACAAAACCAACATACAAAAATCAGTAGTGTTCTATATACCAATAGCAAGCAAGATGAATGAGCAGAAATAAAGAAATAAACCCCATTTATGATAGCTACAATAAATATAAAATACAGGAATTAATTTAACAAAGGAGGTGAAAGGTCAGTACAAGGAAAACTATAGAACACTGATGAAAGAAATTGAAGAAGACACACATGAAAAACGGAGAGACATTTCATGTTCACAAATTGGAAGAATTAATATTGTCAAAATGACCCTATTAATTTTGTAAAATAATTTTGACCATATAATATTGTCAAATCTACCAAAACTAATCTACAGATTCAATGCAATCCCCAACAAAATACCAATGACGATCTTCACAGAAATAAAAAAAAAAATAGTCCTAACATTCATATGGAACCACAAAAAAAAAAAATAGCCAATACAATCCTGAACAAAAAGAACAAAGCTGGAGGCATAACACTACCTAACTTCAAAATATACTACAAAACTATAGTAACTAAAAGAGCATGATACTGGCATAAAAACAGACACAAAGACCAATGAAACAGAATAGAGAACCCAGAAATAAAGCCATATATTTACAGCCAGCTGATTTTTTATAAAGATGCCAGGACTATTCACTGGGCAAATGACAGTCTCTTCAATGAATGGTGCTGGGAAATTAGAGATCCATATGCAGAAGAATGAAACTAGGCCCCTGTCTCTCACCATATACCAAAATCAACTCAAAATGGATTAAAGACTTAAATGTAAACCCCAAACCATGCTATTACTAGCAAAAAACATAGCAAAATTGCTTCAAGGCTTTTGGCTAGGCAAAGACTTTATGAAGAGGATCTCAGAATTATAGGCAACAAATGAAAACATAGACAAATGGGATTACGTCGAACTAAACAGCTTCTTCTGCACAGCAAAGGAAACAATCAACAGAGGGAAGAAACAACCTTCAGAATGGGATAAAATATTTGCAAACTATGCATCCAACAAGGGATTAATATTCAGATTATACAAGGAATTCAAACAACTCAATAGTAGGAAAACAAATAATCCAGTCAAAAAATGGACAAATGAACTGAATAGACATTTCTCAAAAGAAGACATACAAATAGCCAACAGGTGTATGGAAAAATGCTCAATGTCACTAATCACCGGGAAAATGCAAATCAAAACCACAATGAAATATCGTCTCAGTCCAGTTGGAATGGTTATTATCAAAAAGACAGAAAATAACAAGTGCTGGTGAAGTTACAGAGAAAGGGGAATGCTTATACACTGTTGTTGGGAATAGAAAACAGTCTGGAGGATCTTCAAAAAACAAAAACTAGAACTACCATATGATCCAGCAATCGCACTACTGGGCATATATTCAAAGGAAATAAAATCATTATGGCAAAAAGATATCTGCAAGCTTACATTTGTCATAGCACTTTGCACAATAGCCAAGATATGGAATCAAACTAAGTGTCCATCAACAGATGAATGAATAAAGAATGTGACACACACACACACACACAATGGAATACTTTTCATCCATAAAAAATAACAAAATCCTGTCATTTGCAACAAAATTGATTAGCTTGGAGGATACCATATTAAATGAAGGAAGCCAGGAACCGAAAGAGAAATATCCCATGTTCTCACTCATATGTGGAAGCTTAGAAAGTTGATCACATAGAAATAGAGAGTAAAATGGAGTTGATCAGAAGCTGGAAAAGGGTAGAGAGGAGAGGACAGTGAGAGGTTGGTTAACAAACACCAAAATACAACTAGATAGGAAGAATAATATCTAGAGTTCTATAGCACTGTGGGGTGATTATAATTAACAACAATATCCTGTGTTGTTTAAATTAGCTAGAAGAGAGGATTTCGAATATTTCCAATACAAAGAAATGATTAATGTTTCAAATGATGGAAAAAAAATCAATAGTTGCCAGGGTTTCAGGGGATGAGGGATGGAGGGAGGGAGAGAGATATGAACAGATGAAGCACAGAGGATTTTTAGGACAGCAAAGCTATTCCGTGTGATACTGTAGTGGTAAATACATGGCATTACACATTTGGCAAAACCCATAGAACTGTACAATACAAAGAGGGAACCCTAACGTAAAATACACTCGGGAGAGTGCCGTGCTGGGAGCGCAGTGATGCTCCCGCCACGGGTTCGGATCCTATATGGGACTGGCTGATGCACTCACTGGCTGAGCGCAGTGAGGGTGACACCACACCAAGGGTTGCGATCCCCTTACCGGTCANGATTAGCTTGGAGGATACCATATTAAATGAAGGAAGCCAGGAACCGAAAGAGAAATATCCCATGTTCTCACTCATATGTGGAAGCTTAGAAAGTTGATCACATAGAAATAGAGAGTAAAATGGAGTTGATCAGAAGCTGGAAAAGGGTAGAGAGGAGAGGACAGTGAGAGGTTGGTTAACAAACACCAAAATACAACAAGATAGGAAGAATAATATCTAGAGTTCTATAGCACTGTGGGGTGATTATAATTAACAACAATATCCTGTGTTGTTTAAATTAGCTAGAAGAGAGGATTTCGAATATTTCCAATACAAAGAAATGATTAATGTTTCAAATGATGGAAAAAAAATCAATAGTTGCCAGGGTTTCAGGGGATGAGGGATGGAGGGAGGGAGAGAGATATGAACAGATGAAGCACAGAGGATTTTTAGGACAGCAAAGCTATTCCGTGTGATACTGTAGTGGTAAATACATGGCATTACACATTTGGCAAAACCCATAGAACTGTACAATACAAAGAGGGAACCCTAACGTAAAATTAAATTAATAATAATGTATCAATATTTGTTCATAATCATAACAAATGTACCACACTAATGTAACAACGTCAATAATAGAAGAAATTGTGTATGTGGGTGGGGGCAAGGTATGCAAACTACCTGTACTTTCTGCTCTATTTCTCTGAAAAACTAGAAAGCCTACAAAAAATAAAGAAGAAAAAAAGGAAGTACAAATAAATGTGACATGTGAGTATGGTATCATAAAACTGTAAGTTCTAAACTAATTTAAGGGGTTAGGCAAGGCTTCCTGAAGACATAATATTTAAACTTAAATTCAAAGGATGAATAGAAATTAGTTATTGAAAGAGGGTGGGATAAAGGGCAGTATTTCAATGACAGGGAGCAGCATGCACAAGGGACATCAGGAGAAAAATCATGTTCCTTTTGGAGATCTGAAGGAAGTCCAATGTAGCTCAAGGTTAGTACATGAGGGAGGAGTAGAAGAGATGAACCTAGAAAGGCAGACTGGGTCCAGGTCATTGCAGGCTTCTGAAGCCATGTTAAGATGTAGCTCATTACTAGTGAGAAGATACTGAAGGATTTGAAACAGGGAACTAACATGATCACATTTGCACATTCAAATGAACAGCTGCAAGAATGGAAATGTGTGGGCTACCTGGGCACTGCTGCAGTTTTCCAAGTTAGAGATGAGTGGTGGCCCCATAAAAAAGAAATGGATGGATTCCAGGGATGTTTTAGAATAGAATCAATAGAATTTGGTATTAAATTGGGGGCATAAGTAAAAGGGGACAATCAGTGGCGATTCCTTGGTGTCTGTCAACAAATAGAGGAAGGGTCGATTGGCAGGTGGGATATATATCCAGCTAATGGTAAGCAAGGATCTGAAGACATGCTACTGTTTATTGCGTAGACTTTAAGCACTCTGGGAACACAGCAGTAATCAGAACTCCATGCTCTAACATACGAGGGTACTTCAAAAAGTTCATGGAAAAATAGAATTAAAAGATAATACGGGGCCGGCCCCGTGGCGCACTCAGGAGAGTGCCGCACTGGGAGCGCAGTGACGCTCCTGCCACGGGTTCAGATCCTATATGGGACTGGCTGGTGCACTCACTGGCTGAGCACAGTGCGGGTGACACCACACCAAGGGTTGCGATCCCCTTACCAGTCACAAAAAGGACAAAAAAAAAAAAAAAAGATAATACGAATCTTTCCATGAACTTTCTGTAGTACCCTTGTGTATATATATTCCTGGGTACAAAGGAGGAAAATGACGGTGATTGGCCTTAGGCATGCTCAGGTTTTCAACATAGGCTC
>NW_007727086.1:109695-111030 GCF_000696425.1 Galeopterus variegatus | reverse complement strand
CATTTTCCTTTTAGGCATGCAACAGTTGAATAGCTTGAAAATGTGAATAATGAATGGCTTTCACATAACAATTAGATTATGTCGGGAAACTACCTCAATAAATGTTCACTGAGCATCTTCTCTGTGCAAACTCTGTATGTGTGGGAGATATACAAATGAGTGAGTTGCTCCTTCTCCCAGGATCTTATTACCTCTTTAGCAAAAGTAAAACTACCTAAAATAAGGCAGAGTATGATATGCTGGGGTGGGTAGAGGGGAGAGAGCTTCCTTTCATAAATGGAAGGTGACATCTGCTCCGCTCTCTAGGAGAAAGCAAAATTGGAATAAACAGCTTTAGCTCATTTCTCCATCTTTTATTCATTTCTATCCATAGGAGAAGGAAGAACTTACACAGTTGGTGATCTCAGAGAAATCTAGGCATATAAGGAGAAAAAGACCTCTGCTTCTGAAAGGCATTGATGAACCTGAATCAATTTCTGATTTTCTTATTGTACTATATCTATGCAAGATATCAACATTGGTGGAGACAACTTGAAGGGTTCACAGGACCTTGTTCTACTTTTCTTTACAACTTCTCATGAATCCATAACTAATTCAAAATAAACTTTTTTCAAAAGTCGGTAGTAGTCTCTGTGTTTCCCTAAGGACATGCTGACGGATAGAGTAACCACTTGTTACATGTGGCTATTGAGCATTTGAGATGTCTTGTAAGTGTGAAATAAATACCAAATTTAGTGTGACAAAAAAAGAATGCAAAATATCTCATTAATTTTTATGTTGAATACATGCTGCAGTTATAGTTTTGGGTATACTGAGTTAAATGCAATATATTGTTAAAATTAATTTTTTCCTTTAATTTTTTTTTTTTTTGTAACCACAAGAAAATTTTAAATTACATATATGGTCTGCATTACACTAGAGCTGCTCTAAGCTATTTTCCCTAATGAGTTTATGAGAAAAGCTACAATTTTGCAATTAGGTGGCTATATAAGCATCTTCTCAGTAGACAACTTTTCTCACATGGGATATAGATTTGGGAGGAAATAGAGGAATAGGAAAACCCTTAGGTCTAAACCATAAGAGGAAATAAAGGAATAGGAAAACCCTTAGGTCTAAACCATAATTAATAGTCCAGGAAGACTTGTCATTTGTCAGCTTTTAGGTCTCATTTATTAATTATTCCTTTTGGCTACTTGTGTCTATTTCAATGTCTAGAACTGGGACAAGAGGACGAGGGTGATTAGGCTCTCTTAAACTTCCAGCATGAAAGGACGGGTAAACTACCAAGAGAATAGAGAGCAGGAAGAGTTAACTTTTAATCCAGGGTATATTAAA
>NW_007727086.1:96419-108502 GCF_000696425.1 Galeopterus variegatus | reverse complement strand
AAGAGAGACCAAAGTATTCAAGAATTGCCCAGTATTCTATGAAACCTGGACATCGATGGTTAGGACAGCAAAATTGGAATCCGTGATTTTTCCTTTGGTTTTATTAAGTAATAGTTGAGAATTGTTTGAGAATATTCTCAAGCCCAGCATTGTCTAAAGCACATAGTTTATCCTCATCTAGCATGTACTCTACTGGAAAAAATAAGAATTAAACAAATATTTAAAAGTGTGTCACTGAGCATTATAAAGGTCAAGTGCAAAGTACTTCTGGCACATTTAACAGAGTCCTAACTTAACCTAGCCTTGGGAATCAGGAGGTGACATTTCAACTGAGCCTTGAAAAATAATTCAGCAGAGGGGACTCGGTGAGTCAGGGAAAGGGTAAATGAATGTGTCAGGCAGAGGAAACAACAGGTGGAAAGGACACAATGTGAGAAAGAGGATGATGCATTTAAAGAACTTAAAGGAGCCCACTATGACTAGAAAGTGAGAGGAGAGGAGGAGATAAGGCACAGATGAGGGTGAGATCATGCACAGCCCACGCCACGTTAGAGACTGCAGTCCATACCCTTAAAAATAGTGGGAAATCACTGAAGGATTTCTTACAGGGGCATGAAGCGATTAGATATAAATTAAATATTGGAATGGGAAGGTATGTGGAATCCAACCAAACCACCTGGCTGAGAGGACAGGAGCAGAGGTGTGCTAGAGTATACTGAAACACTGTGTCCTGAAAAAGGCAGAAAGACTCCTAGGCAGCCTNTGTGCTAGAGTATACTGAAACACTGTGTCCTGAAAAAGGCAGAAAGACTCCTAGGCAGCCTGTTAAGTGTACTAAATAAATGAATGAATGATGGGTTGGAAGAGAGAAGAGAAGGCACAGAGACCATTAAAGAGGTTGTTATTTTATGGTCAAGAGGAAGATGGTGGTTACTTAAATTTTAGTTGTATCAGTGGGAGTGGAAAAAACAAACAAAGGAAAGAGCCCAGAATTATTTAGGAAGGAACTGGAGGAGACTTGATGCTTGGTTGAATAAAGGAAGGTAATACACGAGGAAGAGCCGAGGACAATATTCTCACAAAGGAAAGAGCCCAGAATTATTTAGGAAGGAACTGGAGGAGACTTGATGCTTGGTTGAATGAAGGAAGGTAATACACGAGGAAGAGCCGAGGACAATATTCTCATTGCTGGCTTGGTAGATGATATCTTCATGAAGACAAAGAATAAAGAAAAGTATACAGAGAGGATTTAAAAACACCATTCATTGTATATTCAGCCTTTTTTCATCCTGTTGGACTAGATTTGTCAGGGATTTTGAGATGATTAAATCCAACCCCATCATTTTATACATGAGGAGCATTCAGAATTTAAATGATATTAACAAAGTCTCACAATTAGTTAATGATGGAACTGGAACTAGACTCAAACCTCTTGAATCCTATATAGCCCAGCTTTTTTATCTATATCAGTCATCTATATGTTTACATCCAAGTGTGGTCCATAGACCACAAAGCATCAGCATCACTGAGGATCGTGCCAGAAATGCAGTTCTAAGGCTCCATACCAGATTGCCTAAATCTGAATCTGTATTTCAAAAAGATGTCCAGGTGACTCATGTGCACATTAGAGCTTAGTCTTACCGTTCTATGCTCTATGTTCTATATTCTATGCTGTATGTTCTATGTTCTCTGTACAAGTCTGAGGCTTAATCTGCAAGAGATTGTTCTTGATCGCCACAAGACAAATACTTTTATTTTCCTCTTTCTTCTGCATAACCCAGAACCATAAATCTCAATTTTGTGTTCAGTAAAACGGACCATTACTGGCCATGCCAGGGGGCTGCTTTTATTCTTGAGAAAGAAAGGTTAAAAATCTCAGCCATTTTTCCTGTGACAGAGGATGTAATTGAATATAGCTATGAGCTCAAAATACAATCAATCTGCTATTTATAACAGTTTAAATTGATTTTAAGGATAAAGATAACACAGTTGATCTCTTAGATGTTGCTGGCTTTGTAACTCATCCTTGACACCAATCTAATTAATTCTGGACAGACATCGTGTTCCCAATTATTTGTTGGAGGCAAGATACATGCTCTTTGCTCTCAAAGGCTGTGGACACTCTCCAAATCCTCTATTCTGCACAATCAGCCTCAGGATATTTAAGTGTTTATCATAGAAAATGGATTCATTTGTATTCAGAACAAACTTTGCAGACTTTCATATGATTTTTTGGTTCATTATTTATCCTGTGCATTGGGGTAGCACAAGCTTTTGTTATGTATTTCATATCCTGGACCCCTGGCCAAATATTTCTTCCTTTTCTTTCCTTTTATAATTTTCCTTTTTAAAAATCTAACCCAGCTATTTTCTTTGAGTGTTCCAGTCTCTTACCTGAAAGTAGACATGTGCTCATCAACTGGGTGCTCATAGGTCATATGTCGATAACAAAGGAAGCCTCCTAAAGGCATAAGATGGTCTTCGTTGTCTTGGTTCCTCAGAACCTGGCACAATGTCTTCTGCAAAGACTCTTGAAAACAAGTGACAAAAAAAAAATCAAACAGGTTTAAACAATTAAAAAGTCTATTAACTCATAAAACTAAAAATTCCAGAATATGTTCTGACTTTGACTTGATCAAGTGGTTCAGACCCACCAAGGCCCAGGTGTCTTCTTTGCAGCACAGTGACTTCAGTGGTTCCAGGCTCCACATCTTAATATCACACTACTGGAGTGAGAAGAAGAGAATCTCTTCTAGTTGATCCCATGGAAGAGAAAGGAAAACCCCGTCACCAAGAGGCCCAACAGCTTCTTCTTACTTTTAGTTGGCTGTGATGTGCCCATCAACCTTGGTGTCCAAGGAGTTAGGATATGCTGATTGGCTTAAACTAAACCAGGACACTCTTGAAGTCAGGGGGTGGTGACAAAGCCCACCCATGCTATCTTGTTATATGTACTAAAGAAAAAATTTAAAGTTGTACCAAGGAGAAGTACAGCAAACTAAAGATTTCCATTTGTTGAATAAATGAATGAACAATTGAATTAATTTTGCCTTTTGCAACCTTAAAAACAGAACAGTCTAAAAATGCAGTCTAGGAATGGTAAAGCTTGTTTGTTGTTAATTTCCAAAAGGAGAGCAGTATCAATGCTTCTTGTCATTTAAAGAAAAAGGTATGTATGTTTCCTCAGACCTAGTTATCTCCTCCTGGTCTGTTTTCCTCTACATGTAGATATTTTTTTCAAGTAGATATTTAACCCTTTTTCTTCTGATCACAATGTGACCGAGTGCTGCATCTCTCTAATTTTGTTGTTATTCTGAGATATGGAGTTTATTCAAACTGTCAGCCCAGATCTAACCTCAAATGCCATTTAATTGTTAGTTCATCCCTTATTCCACTTCAAAGATCAAAAGTTACATGTCGAAGGAGCACTCTGCTTTGCTCTTCATGTGCTTCTGACTCTCTGTCCCATGGCTGAACTCAACGTTCATCTGGAATTAACCATGGACTCCCATTCCAGTTGTGTATCCCTTTGGTCTGGTGGTGCATTAACTCAACATACATTAAAGTCACCATCTATTGAAAACTCAGTAATAATAGTTTTTCAGCTTATATTTGTGGTCCTTCCTCTTTATTGCTTTCTTTCAGTCAGATACTGCTTAAAATATGCGGTCATTTACAGTGTTCAAAAACAGCTTCTTGTTTAGCTGGAAAACATATCTTTTATCCCATCCTAACAAATTTGTATATCACAACTTGTATATGAAGCTGAGTCCTCTTACATTATAGAGCAGAACTCTGACTGGCTTATACTGCTTAAAATATGCGGTCATTTACAGTGTTCAAAAACAGCTTCTTGTTTAGCTGGAAAGCATATCTTTTATCCCCTCCTAACAAATTTGTATATCACAACTTGTATATGAAGCTGAGTCCTCTTACATTATAGAGCAGAACTCTGACTGGCTTTTTTTTTTTTTTTTCTTTAATTTGTTTTCCATCTAATTAGCTGCTGTTTCTGTGACAGTTGTCAACCACTCTAAATACAGTCTTAGCATAGATATAAATAATTTAAATGTCCATATATGAAGTTTCATGCTTTGATTTATTCTTGGACCAATCCCAATGAACTAACTGTGAGAATCCAATTTTAAAAATTACTATAGCATAACTAAGATTGTGTTCGACATGAAAGCACCAACACATTTGAGATATTTTTAAAGTTGTGGAATTGGTCATTTACTCCAAAACCGTGTTAAATATTTTGACAGCGAATGGTAGATACATCCCCTTAAGGCAACCACACTAGTTTTTTTCTCTACTCTTGGTTCAGCCTTCATATATTGAAATATACTTTGCTATGCTAGAAAAGAAGATTGCTAGCTTTACAAATATGCTGCAGAACATCCAGTGGTCCTAAGACGGGATACTTTGCAGATGGATTTGAGTTCAGATCTCACTTCTGCACTTATTTGTTGTGAAGATGTAGACAAATTGCCTAGTCTCTTTAACCTCAATTTCTATGATAATTAAATGAGCACTTAGTACAAACCTAGGACATGGCAGGCACTCATAGAATGCTATTATCAGCCCATAAGTTCTCAGACATTCATCTCAATCCCTTCTTAGTGTTGGTACAGTTCATCTACATTAGGGGGTGGGAGGAAAGAAGGGGTAGAGATACTTGGAAACATATTTGGTTATTATAAAGTAAATATTTTCAGAAAAGCTTCTTTAGGGTAAAAAATTAGAATTAATAACTTTTAAACAGATCTGTCTGAAAAGTGTCTAAGATTATATCTCACATCTATACTACTAGCCTAAACCAGCCCATGATTATTGGAACACAGCCACACTCATACCATTCATCTACATTGTTACCTTTGATTGCTTTCATGCTGCAAATATAGAGTCCAGTAGTTGTAACAGAGACTACCTGACCTGCAAAGCCTAAAATATTTCCTATCTGTTCCTTTACATAAGTTTGTCAACCCAGGGTTAGACAATACTTAACCCTAACCCTAATCCTAACCCTAATTCTAACCTCTGAGTTAGAATATTACTTAAGATCATTAAAGGAGGGTCTAGAAGCATTCAATGGATGGGTGCAAATTACAAGATTCATTTCGGCAGTCTTCTGATACCATAAAAATACCTCAAAATGAGTTCTAGAGGAGGCAATATAAAAGACAATTATATTTAACTTAGACTTAGTCGCATGTTATAACATCCTGAGATCCCTAAAACAACAGCTGGAGACAAGCCCACGTATGCAGGTAATTTATTTGGGGAGTGAACCAGGAAACAGAGATGGGGGATTGGAAAGAATGAAACAGGATATGAAGGAAAGGATGTTTCATTGAGCTAATCACTGCTGTGGGCAACTTAAGTACAATCTTGCAAAGGTCACCTGAGGAGCTGTTTAAAATGCCACTGGAATGTCCACCTGAGGGCTGGAAGAAGGGAAAATTTATCCACCAGCTTCGATTTTTCATTGAGCAAGCCCACCCATAGGGTGTTAACACCCTTACATTTCTAGGATTTTACATGCACCAGAGACAAGAAGATTTCCATACATAACCCCTCAATTTAGCTACATAGAAGGTCCAGGCTCAGAAAGGGAGAAACACAGTATAGCTCCAGTGAGGTGAGTGATACACCAGCAGATGCTCCAACATTAAGCAAATTGCTCAGCTATGGTTGGAGTAGATGACAGATGAAGACAATACGAGGCCAGGCACAAGAGGTGTATTAGTCTATTTTTGCTACTTAGAATACCCGAAACTGGGTAATTTATGAAGAAATAAAATTTATTTCTTACAGTTTCAGAGGCTGGGAAGTCCAAAGTCCAGGGAACACATCTGGTGTGGGCTTTTTTCTTGCTGATGACTCTCCACAGCAACACAGGGTATCACATGGCAAGAATGGGCTGAGCAGGAGAGCTAACCTGCTCACTCTCCACATAAAGCCATCAGAACCACACCTACAACATTAAGCCATCAACCCATTACTTCATGAATAGATCAATCTGTTCACTAGGGCTCAGTCCTCACAATGTAATCACCTCTCAAAAGCTTCCACCTTTAAAATACCATAATTGGATATCCCACCCTCTTAACACTGTTACAATGGAAATTAAGTTTCCAACACATAACTTTTGGGGGAAACATTTGACCCATAGCAGGAGGTATCCAGTATAGTATCTGATATTTATTGAGTGCTCAGAATGAGTGAATCACTGGGTGGGAAATGCCTTCTTTCTTTTCCTCATCTCTTTAACACTGATACCAACACAATGTGCTAAATAGGTTTCTTTAACCATTTTTATGGTTAAAGAAATTACAGGGAATTTAAGTTAGAGGCACTAAATAGATAATAATAACCATAATAGAAGTTAATATCTATTAACTAGAATTTTATAATATATTATGTGTTTTAATCCCTTTTGTGTTGCTATAACAGAAATACCTGAGACTGGGTAATTTATAAAGAAGAGAGGTTTATTTGGATTATGATTCTGGGACAGCTGCATCTGGTGTGGGCCTCAAACTGCTTCTACTCATGGGGGAAAGTGGCAGGCAGCCAGCGGGTACAAGCAGATCACATGGCAAGAGGAAGCAAGAGAGAGGAAGCAAAAGAGAGAGAGAGGAGGTGCCAGGGTCTTTTTAAGCAAGGAGCTCTCGCGGGAACTAAGAGCGAGAACTCACTCACTACTCCCACCCCCAGGGAGAGCATTAATCCATTCATGAGGGATCCGCCCCTATGACTCAATAAGTTTCCAGCACTGCCACATTGGGGATCAAATTTCCACATGAGTTTTGGAGGGGACAACACATCCAAACTCCATCACTACATAAAGAGTAATCTCTTTACTTCAATTGATTCATTTAATTATCACAATAAACATTCAAGGGAGGTGAAATTGTTATCTGTATTTTATGCATGAGTACACTGAGGTTTAGAGAGATTAATCAACTTGCCTAAAGACATACAGCTAGTAAATGGCAGAGCTTAGTTGGGACTCAAACCCAGGTTTCTCTGACTCCAGAGTTCATTCTCTTAAATATTTTCTTAATCTGCTTTGTAAATATTTTATAATTTTCTCCTGGTCAGACACAAATCTATCATTAAATACATTTTCTGATAGAATTTTTGTGAGCATTTTAATAATTCCTATACTAAGACTAGGCTGTACACTCAATCTAGGGTAGTCAATAAGAAGGTTGAAAACCCCATGTTATCATTTAATTGATTATTTTAATCATTTGTTATTGATTAGATGACTGGAGAACAGTGTACATCCAAACTAAATTATAATCAATAGTCATGCTGGAGTCTTCACCAGGTCCTTGTGGGCTTTTAGACTTTCATTATTTAGCTACTAAGTGGTCAAAAAATGATTTGAGTCTCTACATAGGATTTAAAAGCACATTAATACATTGAAAAATGATTTTCATGGCTTCACATCTGATGATGAGCAAAAGGCAGTGTCCCAGGATGAAAAGATCAATTAGGTCTCACAATAGCCCAGGGAAATGATAAAAGTCCAAATCTACAGTCAGAAGTCATGAGTTCAAGGTCCAGCCCTGCCACACCTGTGGCCCAAGGCAAGTACTTTAACCCCTCAAAGGCAGTTCACTTATTTTCAAAATGAAGTACAATATGCCTGCCACACTATCATAAAGGTTCAGGTGAGATAATATACTTGAGAAAACTCAGTAAACCTTAAGTATGATGTAAATGTAAGAAGTGCCTTTCAATACCTTTGAAAACAATCAACAAAGTGTTGTTTTCCAAAATGGGGCACCTGGAGAAATAAATTCAATAGCTGAAAAGCACTGAAGTTGCAAACTGCTGGGGAATCTGTCAAAACTCTGGGTGACTGTGGTTACTACCTATATTTCAGTGGGACACTAGTCAATGAACTCGGTGCTAGAAAATATTCGTATTTTTTCCTTTTATTTTCTTTTAACATAACATATAAAATCTACAGCCTTAACCATTTTTAAGTTTGTGGTTCAGAAGTGTTAAACACATTCACATTGTTGCAAAAGAGATGTGCAGAACTTTTTCATCTTGCACTTCTTAAACTTTATATACATTAAATGACTGCACTTCTCCCTCTCCCCTCGTCCTGGTAATCACCATTCTAGTTTTGATTTCTATGAGTTATGGACTTTTATTGGATGCTTACTGTGTACAAGGCATTTATCTAAGCCCTTCCTATTCTTTCCCATATTGTTGAGAAATCTACCCTCTACAAAATGCTCAAAGATGCCATAAAAGAATTGACTTTCTTAGTTTTTTTCTCTGTACTTGGAAAGTCATTCAAAGTCATGTGGGCGATATTTTCTCTTCTATTTCTGGGAAAGATGTTCAACTAAATGATTGCAGAACTTGAATCTTCTGAATTTGGATTTAGATTTATCAATGGCCAGTGTAAGTTGGATAGTGAGTCAAAACATGATTAGAGAACTGGAATGCCCAGATCCTGTAAAAGGACCAATTGACACGTGAGTTAGAACATCATCTACTTTGCAGGAAAAAAAAAAAAAAAAAAAAACTCTGGGAAGCTTAGGCTTTCTTTGTCCCTGCCTCTGAAATTTCAAAAGAAAAGTTTCTCCTTGCTGAAGCTCCAGAACAAAGAAGAAATGATGTGCCCATTCTCCACCTCAGAGCAAAAGAGCTGAAGGGAAGTAGCACTGGTTTTAAAAAAGAGCTTTATGTGCTGTTTTTGCTGGAAAGTACATGCTGACACTGACATTACTCCTGATTCTTTTGTCAAATTCTCCTTGTATTTCCCTCACTTGGTGATTCCATACCTCTATTCCTTTATAGGATCTTTGGCAAGGCTCCTGCCTTCCTTCATTCTTTATTCTTCTAAGCTTGGAATAAAGGCCTTGGGTGATGTGTTCCTCCAGTTCAGTCACAGGCATATGTGCTGGAATGTTTCGAATCTCCACACCTCAACACACACACACAGTAACACTCTCTGAACAAGACACAGTTGGAAGCGTGTGTATAGACTGATACACATATAGATGTGTATTTTTTTTACTATTATTATTATTATTATTATTATTATTATTATTATTATTCTGGTGGTGGTGCTGGTGCTGGTGGTAGTGGTAAAAACTCTTAACATGAGATCTACCCTCTTGTATTATTGATTCTGTTGCTTATAACAGAAATACCTGAAACTGGGTAATCTGCTTAGAAACAATATTTACTGCTTACAGTTTCAGAGGCTGGGAAGTCCAAAGTCCAGGGAACACACTTAGTGAGGGCCTTGTTTTTGGCAGTGGCTCTACAGCAACACAGAGTATAACATTGTGAAATAAGCAAGAGAAGCTAACTCCTCTCTCACTCTCTTTTTAAAGCCATCGGAATCATAATTACTACTCCATGAATGAATCAATCCATTCACCAGGACACAGTCCTCACAATCTAATCACCTCCCAAAGGCCTCATCTTTCAATTACCACAGTAGGATTCCATCCTCTTAACAATGTCACAATACGGATTAAGTTTCTAATGCATGAAACTTTGGGGGATGCAGTTCAACCCATAGCACCTCTCAGCAAATGTTTAAGTGGACAATACAGTATTGGTAACTACTGAAACAATGTTGTACAGCAGATCTCTAGAAGTTATGCATCTTGTATAATTGAGACTTTATGCCCATTGATTAACAACTTCCCATTTTCCCCTCTTCTTAGCCCCTAGCTACCATACTAGGTCTCTGATTCTATGAATTTGATTATTTTAGATACCTCATATAAGTGCAATCATGCAGTATTTGTCTTTCTGTGACTGGCTAATTTCACTTAGCATGATATCCTCAAGGCACATCCATGTGGTTGCATAGTGCAGGAGTTCCATAATTTAATATTATCACATAATCCAGCAACCCCATTTGTGGGCATTTATCTAAAAGAATTGATATCAGGATCTCAGAGATATTAGCACACCAATGTTCATTGCAGCACTGTTTATAATAGCCAAGATATAGAAATAACGTAAATGTCCAACAACAGAAGAATGGATAAAAAATGTGGTATATACACAGTGGAATATTATTCAGCCTTACAATAGGGGTGTGTGTGTGTGTGTGTGTGTGTGTGTGTGTGTGTGTGTGTGTGTGTGTGTGTTAATTGGAACAAAGTTTTGGATTTTTTTTTTTACTTTGAATTAATCTTCTAACATTTAAAAATTTGAATATTTGAATATTTTACACACGTACAAAATGAGATTTCTGACTTCTCTTGGAATATTGGTAGTTTTACAGCACTGGTCCACATGAGAGCTGAGAAGGAGCTATATTTTGATTGGATAAGTCTTCTTTAATATACCACAGTCCTCTCTAGTTCATTGTTTGATACATTTCCTGGCTGGCCCCAGTAATATAAATGTTTGATAAATTTTGGTTAATAAACCTCTTTTTTACCTCCAGAAACTATATATCCCTTTGTCTGAATCATCAGCTCTCAAGAAGAAAGCAGAGTCAACTGTAATCCCTGCTTGTTACTTGCCAGAGACAAAGCTTTTTGTACATTGTCCAGGCTAACTTAGGTCCCTTTTGATTAAATATTAAGAACTAGAATGTACTAGATTTTAAATTTCATGAGGACAAGAAATTTTGTTTGTTTTCCTCACTGCTGTATCTGTAGTGCCTAAATGAATGCCTACCCATAGTAGGTGCTCAATAAACACTTGTTGAATGACTAAACGAACTGTACTTATATGATATCAACAAGTCTTTTCTCTTCTTTTCCCTTCTAAGGTAGAAGAGGGATATTCTACTCAGTTTCTGTTTAAAAATTATTCTAAATCTTACTTTCAATTGCGACTGTGATCCTCTATGTTGGCCAAAGAATAAAACCAAAGATCTAGATCATTTGATGTCTGTATACAGAGAGTTAGTAGTTAAAGCAAAGGGAAGTTAAACTGCGTAAGTTCAAATTCCAGTTCACTACTGACAGCTGTGTGACCTTGGACCAGTTTGTTATGCTCTCAATACCTCTATTTAGATACATAAAATGCTATTTATCTCATAGAATTGTGAGGTTAAATGAGAGAATCTATGTAAAGCAGAGTCTTTAGCATATAATATGTGCTTGATAAATGTTAAAAGTTAATGTCACTGTACTTGAAGCTCATTTTAGAATAGAGGTTAGTAAATAATTTTATCTGGAGGAGAGAATTCATTCAAGACAGTAGTGGGAGAAGATAGTGCTAGAGCTAAGCAGAGAACCTAGAATTCAGTAACCTAGGCAGTGAGAGTTATACGATGTGCTTAAACAGAGAAATGGTTAATTCCTCCCCCTACACACACACACATACAGAGACAAACACACTCACACAAACACACCACACACTAGAAAGATTAAACTGGTAGTAGCAGAAGGTGAGAAGAATTAAAGTCAGGCCCTACCATGCTCTCTATATGTACTGACAAATGTAGATTTCAAGTTTTCTTTTGCTTGTTTTCTTGTAATGTATGCAGAAATTATTCTTACTGTCTTCAGTTTGAGAAGTTTGATTTGGCTCTAAAAGGTTAATAGTCCCAAATTTGTAAATTAGGCAAAGCTAGGGACTCTGGCTTCTTCCCTCTGAGTCAGGACAGTCTGTATCAGCACTTCTCAGAATAATGCACCAATCAAGGAAGGAAATTTCACCCACTTACTTTGCTCTCTCTATGGTACTCAAGCCTTTCAAAATAGCAGGCCCTTGTGACCAAGAGGTCATCTGGGAAACTATCTTGGGAGCTCTTCAAAGTCAGCTCTCTCAGCACCTTTCTTTATGGCCCAGTAAGTGGAGGAAGCAGAGAAGAACACATTGTTTTGAGATTGTTTTCAAGCACTGTTCCACTTGGACTCTCTCCATCCGTGGATGAAAAGTTCAGCTAGTCTCCAGTATTTTGGCTATTTCTCTAAAACTAATAAAAAAATATTTTCTAGCATGGAAAATTATTAAACTGGAAGCATCTCAGAGTTGTTTTCAGCCAGATATCCAAAGAAGGAAACCACTTAATAGCATCATGAGAAGTGATCTGGTTCTGTGAAAAAAAGGAGTTAATTCAATTTTAT
>NW_007727086.1:92373-96095 GCF_000696425.1 Galeopterus variegatus | reverse complement strand
ATATTTTCTAGCATGGAAAATTATTAAACTGGAAGCATCTCAGAGTTGTTTTCAGCCAGATATCCAAAGAAGGAAACTACTTAATAGCATCATGAGAAGTGATCTGGTTCTGTGAAAAAAAGGAGTTAATTCAATTTTATATTGAGATCATTATCCTTTCATTCATGCATTTGTTCATTCGTTCAACAAATAAATTTTTAGTACCAAATTTATTTTTGATCCCACCTATATATAGTGTCAAACAATACAACAGTGTCCCTGTCAACAGGGGAAATATATACAGAACAACCCTCTATATATCATATGACAGTTCATGACTAATGCATTTTGGAGTCTGTATAGAATAGTAATTAACAGTTTGAATTCTGGAGTCACATAGACTAAGGATAAAAGCCCATACTAATTATCTGGTCTTGGGCAAATTATTTAATTTCTCTAAGCAACAGCTACTTTATCAGTAAACTGGAAAATATCCTGTCTATCTCCCATATTGTTAAAAGGACTAAATGAAGAAATGCATGTCAAGTGATTACCATGATGCCAGGAATATAATAAGTCATCAATAAGTATTGATATTATGACAAAAGCTGTGGCTATTGTAATAAGACACTACTCATTGATCCTCGCTTTTTCAGAATAGCTCATTCCAGTAACAGATTCCATCCTTGCTCCACTTATCTGTTCCTACATAATCTTTGTGGATCTTTTTAATTTACTGGCCATGAACAAAAAAAACGGTCACAAGAAAAAAAGAAAGAAAAAATACCCATGCTTTTGGGATAGATAGAAAAGCAGTAGGCATAATTTATAAACTTGACTTCATCAATAGTATTAAACTTCCATCAAAGTGTGAGCTAAAATATTCTGATGGCCTTAAAAGTTTTCCATTTTTGATTTGGGACTGGTAGTGTTAATCAAATCAAATCGATGACATTACATCTAATCAATTAGGCAGTAGTAATCATTAGAAAGATATAAATTAATTTTTTGGCTACAAATAATATTTATGGTTCCCAAAATGTTGGGTCCACAAAAATGATTTTATTCTAATTCAAAAACTTAACATTTAAGAAGCACTAGAATAAGAGAATAATTTAGCGTAACCCTTAACTTACAGATTTCTAAGATGTCTTCATAGATCTAATTAGAAATAATAGCATATAAAATTTTTACTCTGTTCACAAATGCTTCGCTTCTTTCTGAAGATTCATCTTTTACCTTTTAATTACCAAAATATTCATGTGGAGAAGACTAGCTCTAGAAATAGCTAAAGAAGTGGCCACATATACTGTATGATTTTAGAGGTTGAAGAGGTTCCATATATTTCTCTTCGGCTTACCTGAAATCCCAGTCAGTTCCTTTAATTACTATTTGAAACTCAAATTCTCATGGAGAATTTAAATATTTAAGTTGTTATCATGTGTTTATATATATATATATATTTTTTTCCCTTTTGTCTTTTTTTCATGTCCGGCAACGGATCGCAACCCTCAGTGTCGTGCCCATACCGGACTGGGACCGGCAACGGGATCACAACTCTCGGTGTCGCGCCCGCACCTCGCTCAGCCAGTGAGCGGGAACTGGTCTGTATGTGGGATCTGAACCCTCGGCGGGAGCACCTCTGCACTCCCAAGCGGCGCACTGTAGCAGTGCGCCACCGGGCTGGCCCATGTGTTTATATTTTGACATAAATTAATTTATTAGCATGGTTTTCTGTGAATATGTAATCATTGACCAAGATCCAAACAGTACTGAGGATTAGAAAGAACAAGTGAAAATCTCACTCTTCTTTCCTGAAAAAAAAAAAAATGTAGTTAGTCTCAAAGTTTCAACAAACTTATATACATACATATATTTTCTCTTTACATAAGTGTGGCCATATTATACGTATTCTTCTTGAATTTATTTTTTCCACATACAATATATTTTGATGGTCCTTCTATGTTTGTGTTTGTAGGGTCCCTCTTTTTTCTATGGCTGCATAATAATGATATTTTATTTGGCAACTTTCCTTAATGGTGAATATCAGGTTATTTCCAATTATTTGCTATTTGAAAGAATGCTGTAGTGAATGTTCTTTATACATGTTCTTTATACATGTCTTTGTGCATATGGGTGAATATTTCTTTAGGATAAATTCATATACTCCAATTTAATTTATGTCTGTAATTTAATTGAGTCCAAGCAGAAAATTGCAATAATAGTACTTATTGCATTTAAAACTTGATATATTATGTGAAATTATCTCCCAAAACATTTCATCAATTTAGAATTTCATCGTGTTTGTTAGAAATTCTGCAAGTACTAAAAAAAACCCTAATTAAAAGTAATCTAAATAAATGGGGGTATATTTTCCCCACAAAACAGCAGAGGAAAGGTAGCTGCTGGCATTTGTTCAATGGCCCAAAAATATCATAGCTGCATATTTGTGAGTTCCTTGTCCTTTCCCTTATAATGTCAAGGTGACAGCCATTGCTCCAGGCATCATGTCTACATTCAGAATATAATGAGGCAGAGAAGGGAGGTGCCTACTACGACTCTACAATCTTATCAACAAAAATTCATATTCTCATGCACTTTCACATGTTTATTGTTTATTAGAACTCCACAGTATGTTTATTGATTTGAAGGTTGTCATATGAACACCACAGCTGCAAAAAAGGCTGGGAAATGAGGATTTATATTTGTAGTCTCTAAAGTTGAGACAGGGAAGGGAGAATGTGGTAGGAAATTGGTGTGGGACAGCAAAATATCGATGATTTTTAAACCCACAGAAGTGTCTGAAGATGTTCATTTTATTTTGTTTTCCAAAATTAGAAAACTCAAGCTTTCTCCTCAGTTTTATGGGTTACAAAAAGATATGTCTGATTGTTAAAATTTTATTTGCCTGATAATGTATGAGGTTGAGCATCTTTTCATTAAAAATTTTTTTGATCATTTGTAATCCTCTTCTATAAATTTCCAACTCATACCAACTGCTAATAAATTTCTCTTCTTAGTATATTCAGGAATGGGTTTACATAGAGAGGTAGAACATAGGGAAGTTAAGTCCCTGGGTTAAGAGAAAATGATAGCCAAACAGGAAAAACTGTAAACTGGAAGCAGTACGCAGAATATAAACTTCAAGAACTTCCTTTATTTTTTTTAGATCTGCCATTACACTGAAGAAGATAAATAAAAATAACTTTCCTTAGGTACCCCACAACTTCAGAGGAAGTGCATAGATAAGGTCGTGTTCCAAGATCATTTGATAAAATCAATACCAAGGTCAGGTATTTCATACTTGGCTAATCTTCAGAATTACCTAAGGAACATATTTAATGTTTCTGATTCCCAGTTCTGAAGATTATGATTCATCAGATATTTAGTGGGTTTTAGGATCTGTTTTGTTTTTGTTTTCAGTTTTTGCTAGCAAGGGCCACAGTTGATTTCAACTTTTAGCAGCCCTCAACTGGGTACATGAGAATCTCAGCCTAGATGGGGTGGTTTCTCTCCATGGTACTGAAAGTCTGTTCAATAGAAAAAGCAAATGCTGGTAAGCTAATTCCAACAAAATTCACACTTTGTGTTCCAACCAAAAGTATCAATAAATTACAATGTAGATAAACTAAGAGTGTGCATTTTATAGGTTTTCCAAGTATTACTGGACAAAATAAATATGTTAAATATCACTATTTAGAGCAAACTTTAATTTGATTTCTGGTATAACTATATCTCCTGTG
>NW_007727086.1:71358-92342 GCF_000696425.1 Galeopterus variegatus | reverse complement strand
CATTTGATAAAATCAATACCAAGGTCAGGTATTTCATACTTGGCTAATCTTCAGAATTACCTAAGGAACATATTTAATGTTTCTGATTCCCAGTTCTGAAGATTATGATTCATCAGATATTTAGTGGGTTTTAGGATCTGTTTTGTTTTTGTTTTCAGTTTTTGCTAGCAAGGGCCAAAGTTGATTTCAACTTTTAGCAGCCCTCAACTGGGTACATGAGAATCTCAGCCTAGATGGGGTGGTTTCTCTCCATGGTACTGAAAGTCTGTTCAATAGAAAAAGCAAATGCTGGTAAGCTAATTCCAACAAAATTCACACTTTGTGTTCCAACCAAAAGTATCAATAAATTACAATGTAGATAAACTAAGAGTGTGCATTTTATAGGTTTTCCAAGTATTACTGGACAAAATAAATATGTTAAATATCACTATTTAGAGCAAACTTTAATTTGATTTCTGGTATAACTATATCTCCTGTGAGATGGGGCTATTTTAAATAAACATCACGTCCACTGTATCTATTACCTGAAGAAAAGTCTGAGTGATGTTAAAAATATATATATAAAATCTATGCATCCATCTTAGGGAAATTTCAATGGGAATGTTAAGGGATTTACTGGCCTAATCTGCCTTACCTCTTATCTCATAGTTCATCAACCTTCCCCGAATTACCTAAGGACCTGAGGAAGGAGAATTTCTATGCAATTACAATATATATGGTCATTTTTAGATAAGTCAGGTGGGTGTGTTTCAAATTATAGACCTCAATAGTCCAGGGATGTAGATGTGAGAAGCTTGGCTGTGCAATTCATCTTCACTAGGTAATTTCTACTCTCTCCACCCGCCATGCATTTCTCCACACACCCCACCTCCACAGCAAATTAATTCTTTACCCATGAATTTACTCTCATGGCCTGGCATCATCCAACTTACCAAAAAAAGAAGAACTGTATAAGCAGAGGGTCTCTCCTCAGAGGCAACAAACAAACAAAAAAAAAAAGACAAAATTAAAATTAGAAACTTGAGTTATAAAACCATTAGTATTAGCTTTAAAAATCTGAAGGCTTGAGACTTGTAAGAAAATTCAGAAAGATTAAATTTTTGTTGATAAAAATTTTATGTCCTGAATGAGAGTCAGCATTTCTCAGAACATGTTGACTTTCATGGACTCAGACATTGAAATAAGTCAGTCTAGGGAGAGGGGTCAAAGAAACTTTAGCAGCTTACAAATGTTAATTACACATATTTTCACCAGAGGGTCTCTGTTGTGGAGTTGAATGAAAATGCTGCTGAGAAAAAAAAAGAATGGCTTGGTTTTAATTATTAAAATGGTGTGTTGCCAATAACAAAAACGGTGATTAGGATATAGCTCCCTTAATCACACTAGCAGAGTAAAATAGAAATCTTTTACATACTAAACCAAAGAAGGTAATTAGTGATAGAAATTTTGGATCGTATTAGAGAAGCCAGAGTGATGTTTCTGAAGGAGAGAGTTCATAGAATCCCCTACTCTGATATTGTTGGGGACCACAGTCATGTTGAACACGTAGACACCTCAATAACACAGGGGCAGAGCTATTCTAATTATTATGCAGTAGAAACAAATTAATGGGAACTATGTTGGAAAAGAAAAGATAATTTATTTTCTATCATGGGAAATTTCTAGTTTCTCTTGGGAATTGCATTACTTAGGAAAACAAATGGAATTGAATATGGTAGATTCATGATATAAGTTTAATTTATGTCTGTAATTTAATTGAGTTAATTGATAGCCAAGCTTATTCAGTTGGGCACACGGCTTGAGTGGTGATTGGTCAACTTTTCCACATCCCTCTTTTTCAAAACAGGATCTTATTTTGGGTCTCTAAGTCTCCCTTTTACAACTCACCAAACTTATTTGGTGCTGTATTTTGTGGGTATACTTAACTAGCATTAGAAACCCCTGATTAAGGCATTATGATTAATTCAACCATATTCATTTCCACTCTATCAGTTCTGCTCATTTGAATTATGTGCTCAATGTCTCTTTTTAGCCACTGCTTTTTTATTAAGATTTAAAAAATCGAAATGTCATCTCTATGCCAGTATCAGAGAGGGGGAAATCTGGGGTATTGTAGGGTTGTGTTTTGATCTATTTGCAGGTTCTTCCAGAGCTGGGAGCCTATAAATTTATTTATGCTAAGAACATTTTTAGACTGGAGTTTTATATACGATGTGGATTTCAAAGAAACTTTAAACAGCACATTTCTCCCTCATTTAAGTATCTAGCATCAAAATAGTATTTGATGTCCAAGGAACTTGTAAAGCCTTCATTTTTCTTTGAGCAAAGAAGGTCATAATTTTCCACTCTCAAAAAGGATTTAAGGTCCCAATTTTTGTACTTTCCTCACAAGTGCTCTCTCTTCCACTTTAACTGCTTTACCCTGTAGCTTCTCTCTCTTTCTTAATGGTTTTTTCTATCCCCATACCCCTTGGGGTACCCCACTACCCTTGGATTTCTTTATTAAAGTCACACTGTACCTGCATATTGTCACCTACCCCTGATGAAGAAGAAGAGCTTGTCTATTTGATAAAACACTGAGGACTTAACTTAAAGTGGATTTAATGAGCTGATCGTGAAAAAGATAAATTCTCCAGAGTATGAGCTTACCACTAATAAACCCATGGGGGTAAGGAAATTTCAACCACACTTTCTCATATATATTAATGCCTTACATGATTTTCTATACTCCAATGTGCCATAATGAGCTACATTTAGGTTGGGACTTGCTTGTTCCATTCTTTGAAAAGGAGGCATTTTGAGAAGCCAGTAATTGGCAATGCTATGAAGATTATGCTCAGGGCATTTTAAACATTGAAGAAATTACTCACTCGAGTTTACTCCACCTGATGTTACCATTAACTCCCCGCTTCTACCAAGAAGACCTGGAATGATTAAGGGAGAGAGAAGTGGCCAACTTGAAAACTGCTCCAGTGATGATCACCTGCCCTGGTGTGTGTCACTAACCATCTAGAAAATATTTGTGAATAAATAACATAACTATTGTATCATATTGGCACTCATGTAATTTCTGCTATTCCAAGAAGCTGGAAATAAACCATGAAAGAAAAACAGGTTGACACTATTAAAATCATAAAACTCGATAGGATAAACCATCTGAAAGTCATTTTCTCAGGGGAAATTTACAGATATGCTTCAACAAAAGACATGAGTAGTAGATGCTATGTCGGGGGGGGGGATTTAGGGGTGGGGTCCTCAAAAGAGTTTAATCATGTAACATGTCTGTTGTTAAATAAAAATTATTTTCCATAGTTCATGCACTAATATTTTTATACCACTGAGCACTTTCAGTATGTGGTAATCTACATGGTGAAAATTTAAGGAATTCAGATAGGCCTGTTGATTCTCTCAGTAGAAAATTACAATGTAGGGCCAGCCCGGTGGCACACTGGAGAGTGCGCCACTTGGGAGCGCAGCGGTGCTCCCGCCAAGGGTTTGGATCCCATGTGGAGACCGGTTGCCGCTCACTGGCTGAGCGCGGTGCGGGCGCAACACCAAGGGTTGCGATCGCGTTGCCGGTCAGTAAAAAAGACAAAAAGGAAAAAAAAAAAAAAGAAAATTACAATGTACCAAATCACCTGTGTTTAGGCCTTAAAGGAAAGCAAACATTTTTATTAGGTTAAGGCACAACATTATTAAAGAGGAAAAGTTATTATATAATTTTATTTTACAGTATTATAATATGTAGTATATAATAATGTATGTATATGAACTAGAGATTAAGTATATTCATAAGATTAATCAATCAATATCCATTCCCATGTAGGAGTGAGTTTGTGGAAAGAAGAACATTGGGCTAGAAGGTAGACAACTCAAATGTAAGTCTAAACTCTGCCTCTTGATTCTCCATATGATTTTCAGTTAACATAATTATCCTTTATGAATATCAATATTCCCATCTGGAAAGTGGGGATACATAAGATAGACTTTGAGTCCACATGTGGATTGTTGTAGAGATCTAACGAGATAATGGCTGTGGATGAATTTTATAAAAGTAAAGAATGCTTTATCTTACCTGAGGGTTAGGTTCTAAAATTGGTAGATGAATCAAAAATCAATTACAGTCAAAATTACCTGTGGAAAAAAATTTTTAATATCCCTTAAAGCATAGGTTTATAGTAGGGCTACCAAATTTTGCAAATAAAAATACTAAGAAAGTATTTATTGTTTATCTGCAACTCAAATTTAACAAGGTGTCTTAGTTCATTCAGGCTGCTATAATAAAATATCATAAACTGGGCAGGTTATAAACAACAGAAATTTATTTCTCTGAGATCTGGAGGTCAGAAAGTCCAAGATCAAGGTGTTGGCAGATTTGGTATCTGATGAAGGCTGACTTCTGAGTAAAACCTCACATGGTGGAAGAGCAAGAAAGGCAGCTCTCTGGGACCTCCTTTATAACAACACTAATCCCATTCATGAGGCCTCAGCTCTTATGATCTAATCACCTCTCAAAGGCCTACCTAATGCAATCACATTGGTGATTAGGTTTTCAACATATAAATTTTGGGAAGACTCAAACATTCAGACTACAGTACTGGGTATCCTGTATTTTATCTGTCAGTCCTAATTCACAGACAGTTCACACACCATGGAGAGGTAATGTGAACATCTGTCAGTAAGTTTAAGTTCAATACGGTCTGCATCTTCTCCAGTTTTGTAAGAGATCTGTGTCTCTTCACTTGAGAACCAGGTGGAGAAAATTGGCTTCAGATCCAGATAAGTATGAAAATTTGCACCTTTGAACAAAAGACTCACATTTAGTGAGGTGAAGGTTTATACATAGAGGTACATAGAAGAGAAAGAAGAGCAGATTTACTTCGCTCCATCTCCTGCTAACTTTAGGACATACACTTACTAAATGGAAGGGAAGAATGAACTACAGTTTTTATTTTTGCTTTTGTTTTGGCAAGTCAGTGCAAAGTAATATAAGTTAATGCACAACATAAGGGTTATAGAAAGTGTCATAAAATACCAGAAAATCTTATTATGGTGACTACTAATCAAAACTCCACATGTAACCTCTCAATAGAAAGAGAAACTTTGCTTTTAAACTTAAGGCACATCATGGTGATATTTGATCCATCTTAAAAACCAATACCACATCTAATAGTTTTCATTCCAGCAAAGTCACAATTACCATTTGGAGTGTTACTATCTCTGCTCTGCTGCAGGAGTTTTATGATGCAGAGAATGCTCCAGAATGAGTGTAAAGGTCCTCACACAACCTCATTACCACAAATCAGAAGCTTAGAATTCATCCTCCTGACAGTCTACCATCAAAAATGAACCCCTGAAATATAATCTTAACATATATACCATGGAGATAGCGAGATGTCTATCCAGATAATAGGTTATCAGATAGTCTATTGCCATACACAAATAAGGTAGAAAGAATTAAATATTTTTTTCATTTATTTTTAATATGCAAATATAAATTGTATATATTTACAGTTTACAACACGATGTTCTGATATGTATACATCGTGAAATGGCTAAATCTAGCTGTGAGATCTCTTCATAAGGATGTTTATTGCTATTGTCACTTGTTAAAAAATCCATGTTTTGAAACCAAATTATTGCAATTAAGGACTCATCCAAACATAGATAAAGTTCTATTAAATTTATTAATAGCATAGCCACAGAAGAATGTAAGTTCCCTGATTTGTTAGATTTTTTTTAAAATCTGGTTTACGCTGTTTACTTGTTATACGTACATGATTTTTAAGAACTCATTTATACAACTTACTAAAATAAAGAGTTAATGTGTATTTATGTCAGATTTCTTTTCTATTTTGTTCTATTTACTTTAGCACATTCTGTCTATTGTCAAAATATCCATAACAGCTGCAGTGGTTTCTACGTGAGGGAAATCTCAACAATTGAGAAGTTGCCATGATCTGAAAAGAGCCTCATTTTCACTTTCATTCTAAAGTTAGGTTCCTGTGTCCTCCCTGTGAGTAAGATGGCAAGTTCTTAGAACCATGCCCTGCTTATTGTGAACGAGGAAGTCACTTCCAATAGCTGTAGAGACCGTACAGTTGTGGCTACTATATGCTTCTTGAAACTTAATGAAGTTAAGTGATTTGCCCCCTAGTTGTTGGATTTTTCCAGGAATTAAATATACCCAGTGAATTCCCAAATATCCTTCAGAGGAATATTTCCTGTAGCTAGCCCAGAAGGAAAGCATGAGAAGACAATGGTAATTTGTAATATTCACATTCTGTGTGTGTGTGTGTATGTATAAGAATATAATGGCAACCATAGGCATGGGTCACGATCTAGTGGATTCAGTCACTGAGAGCCACACCAAAGCACCCCTTATAAATACATTTCCCTTGTGCTGACATCAGAGCTGGAAAAGGGGAAGAGGTAGGAAGCAGGACAGTGGCCATCTAGTGCTGTATCCGTACTTTCCTGCATCATTGTTCAAGTACTAAAGGATTCAGGTCTCAGAAGATGCTGAGGTTTGAGTTGTTTTGATATCCTATTTCTGCCTTGATAAAACATCTGTGAGTGTGGTGTGTGTGTAAAGGTAGTGGATAAACCAGAGATTCAAACAGAACTCTTAGGAGTGTGTCATCTTGGACTTCTGCACTTCTCTGGGCGTTCTCCATTAATGAAACGGAGGAGGACAGGAAGGGCTAGAATATTTCCTGAGTTTCCTCCCATTTCTAACATTCTATAAATAAAGTTACTTAAGTCGGTCTGAAATTATTAGCTCTTCTTTTCGATATGTTTGAGACTAGATAGTGTCAAGGCTAGACCTGAGCAAACATTTTAGCAAATGCAAAAATAGGCCCATGGATATAAATCAAAACAGTACTTTTGTTCTGGTAGGAGTTGTGCCAACTGTGATCAGAATGCTGCTGAAGAATCAGTAAAGACCGATGAAAGTTTCCACAAGTAACTTCTTTTCCCATAGGCCAAATATGATGATATATCTCAGGCTGATGTAGTCAATGTATTTTATTTAGTCCTGTTGTTAACAGGCTACCAAACAGCTTCTTGAGTACTCAATAAATATTTGTTGTTGAATGAATGAGGATACATTTAGAGTTCAGCTCCATGATAATGTGTGTGTGTGTGTGTGTGTGTGTGTGTGTGTGTGAGAGAGAGAGAGAGAGAGAGAAAGAGGAGAGAGAGAGAGAGAGAGAGAGAGAAATGGGCTGAATTGTGTACCACAAATTTTCATGTATCATAAACTGAATCCCCACTGTGACAATATTAAAAGGGTGGGAAATCCTATTATGGCAATTAAAAGGTGGGGCCTCGAAGAGGTGATTAGATGGTGAGGACCATGCCCTATGAGTGGAGTAATCCATTGATGGTTTAATGATGGTCATGGATATGGTTCTGATGGCTTTTAAAGGAGAGCACAACAGAAGCTCTCTCTCTCTGCTCAAGCCATCCAGCATGTGATACCCTATATCATTGTGTAGAGTCACCACTGACAAAGCCCTCACCAGATGTGTTCCCTGGACTTTGTACTTCCAAGCCTCCTAAACTATAAGCAATAAATATTTTTTTTCTTTACAAATTACTCAGTTTCAAATTCTGTTATAAGCAACAGAATGGACTAATACAGTGTGTGTGTGTGAGAGAGAGAGAGAAAGAGAGGAGAGAGATTAAAAGTTATTGACAATTACTCAGTTTCAAATTCTGTTATAAGCAACAGAATGGACTAATACAGTGTGTGTGTGTGTGTGAGAGAGAGAGAGAAAGAGAGGAGAGAGATTAAAAGTTATTGATGAGTTGTATTTTGTTTGGGGTTTGGTTTGGTTTGTTGTTGTTGTTGTTGTTGTTTTGGCTGATTTATTTTCATCACATCTTAATAAATCCAGAGTTTCAAATGACTCTTAGTCTCCGTGGCTAGTTTGCTTCTTCCCCTGATCAAACTTGTTTTACATCGTAGCAATCTTTTCATACTCTGTAACAACATTTGCAGTTTTTGCCTTGCAATTGTTGATTAAAAGTGTGCAGTCTTGAGAAACTATTTATTACATAAACCAACTCTGTAATGTCCTCTTGTTAACCTGAACTATTATTTTGCCCAACACAATTCCTTTACCCTACTATTGTGACCCATTTTATCTCTCTCCTTATGAAGAAAACCAAATTCAGTCTCTAAATTTGTTTATGCTAATCAGCTCTTTCTGCTGGCTAAGGCAGCGAATGATGGGGTGGTAGATGAGATCTTTGATAACATGTTCCCATTTCCTTATGCATCTTTCTAAAAGACTTGTGTTCAAAATACGTTTTTTCACCATTTATAAAATACCCATTACACACACCAAAACAATCAGAGGAGAAATTCCAATGATGAAATCCACTGGTAAACTGAAAAGCCTAGAAGCCACTATCAAGTTTCCCACTCTCATTGTATATGGCCTGTGAACACCCGGTCCCATCTACACATGCCCAACCAGCTTTCTCAGTCAATCACCTGTGCACTAAAATGCTGATCACACTGAAAATGTCCCAATAATTATTCTATCATAAATCACTTTTCAAGTTAACATAGTTTCATTCTTCATCACTCTACGTGTCTTAGTCCTTTGGCCTGCTATGAAAAAACCTGCCATAGACTGGGTGGTTTTTAAACAATGAAAATTTATTTCTCATAGTTGCAAAATTAAAGGTCAAGGTGCCAGAAAATTCAGTGTCTGGTAAGGGCCCACTTTCCTCCTAGATGACACCTTCTCATTGGAACCATCCATGGCAGAAGGGCCAAGGGGTCTTTTTCAGGCCTCTTTTATAAGGGCAATCATCCCATTCATCTAATCACTTCCTAAAGGTCCCACCTCCTAATACCATCACCTTAGGGTTTAGGATTTCAACTATGAATTTGGGGTGGAGGGGGGCACGAATATTCAGACCATAGCATTAAGAATACTTAAGAAACTTTTATAAAATGATAAAACTACGATGGGATTTATTCTCTTGTTTTAAACAATAGTTAAGGAAAGAATTAGGTAAACTTCAATCTCCCAAGCAGTTGAAGAAGTAAATTATAAATTGTGTATATGCTGAAATATCCTTTCTAACTTTTTGTCTGTTCACTCTATCAGTTATTAAGAGTGGAGTGCATGAATTTCTAATTGTAGTTGGGATTACTGTCATCTTTTTCACTGTTAAGTTCATCATGGCAGCAACATCAATATCATTTTTTATCAAAAGCATTAGTGGTTCAAAATCATTCTGAATTTTCCTCATTACCTTACATAATTTTATTGGTTTGAAGGATATGCTCAAATATCTTATTTTATTCAACAATTTGTGTCTGTTGTTGCAAGGGAAATTATCATAATTTGAAATAAAAGAAGAAAACAAAAACCTCAATAAGCAGAAATTTGGAGATTTTTGTTGTTGTGGTTACATGAGAACTGAAATTGAGTATAGTCCCTTGATTGCAGATAGAGCATTTGAATGTATATACAGGAAGTTGGATATTCATAAGTTGAATATACTCCTGTCCTTATTTGTATTTGTAATCAGTACTAAGGAGGAAAAAGGGTGAATCCTCATTTCTAAGATGGCAGATAAACTTTTAAAAAAAAAACAGCAGTCTATTCTCATCTATTGCAGCTGGCTAGTAAAATTGGTATGCTGTTTTATTGTCAAAATTATGAGCTTGCTCACTCTGATTTAATGCAGCACAAACACCACGATGTGAAACCATGCAAGTATAAAATACTATTGTTACTCATGCAAGTAAAAGTGTTCTGTTTCCCGGGCTTGCATGGAACCTAAGGGTAAAAACATAAAATTGGTCTGCAGGGGAAGGAGAAATTCTGTTGATTTACTGATCATGTGGAAAATCCCTTTAAGAGAGTGAGAGAGAAATGTTCCCTGCAAAAATTCTTCCAGTAAAACTTGTAGTCTAGGAAGACCTTCCATGTGTATTCCTCTGCTTCCTGTGTTATGTAGTATATTAGTCCATTTTCTGTCACTTATAAGAGAATATCTGAAACCTGGTAATTTATGAAGAAATAGAATTTATTTTTTACAGTTATGGAGGCTGGGAAGTCCAAGGTCCAGGGTGCGTAAGGCTCCTGGTGAGGGCCTTATTCTGGGTGGGAACTCTCTACAGACACAGGCTATCACATGCCGAGAATGGCAGAAGTGTTTTTATGTGCTCACTTGCTCTCCTTATAAAGTTATCAGTCTACTCCATGAAAACCTACTAAACCATTAATCCATTTATTCAAGAATGGATTAATCCATTCACGACAGCACAGTCCTCTTGATCCAATCACCTCTTAAAGACCCTACCTTTCAATTACCATAGTAGAATATTCTACCCTCTTAACATTGTTACAATGGGGATCAAGCTCCAATACATGAACTTTCAGGGGACACATTCAAACCATAGCAGTAGTCTACCATCAAGTGCCTGTTTGATATGAACCCTTCAGTGCAGAGAAAGGAAATTTTCCTAAATCTCATTTGGGACACAACTTTTTTTGCATGACATAATTTATAACCCCTTCTAGGATGTACCTAAAATCCCTGATAAAATGCTTGAACAATTATCTGATAGTCTTTGATGAAATTAACAACTCTTTAAGGGAAGTAAAGGCTACCCCACTCCATCTGTTCCACCTAATAGCCCCAAACCAGACATGTAAACATACAACAAGCCCTGAAATCAGCTTGTGACTTTCTCCTAAAAATCTTTAATTGAACATTCATTCATTTACATTGTTTTTGCTATTTCCCTATTAAGAGAGAAATCCTTGAACTGGCTTTCTCTGGGGTGTCTTCCCTTGAGTCTAGTTAGATGTAAGAATTTTTCACCTGTCTATAACCAGTTTTTCTGAGAAGTTAACAGGGCTTCAGAAGAGGGAGACACTACAAACATCTGAGCAATTATAAGGTTTTCAAGGAAAGACAGTTAATACACATGATTTAAAAGATTTTGAAATGTGAAATTGAGAAAGGGAATTCCAGGCATAGGGGAAATTTTAAATTAGTTGTATAATTTTTACATCATGTTTTCTCACCCCACATTTAAATTAAAATAAAATACTCTAAAGAGTGCTTGAAATTTCTGTGTTAATTTGTGGGAGAAGATACCAATTTTAAATCATTCAGATAATTCTGACAAGCTAAATAAATATTTAGTTATTTAAAGCATATCATTTACCTGTTTAAATCCACATATTAATACACTAATTTGCTGATAGATTATAATTACTAACTGACTCAATCAATACAAGATTTGGCAATGTGAATTAATTACAAAGACAATTTCTCCAATAATCCTGTATTAAATGATTACTTCTTATATCAAAGCTCTGAGTCTCATTCTTTCAATAATATAATGAACTATTATCTGATTTTTTTTATATTAGTATTTATTAAAGGGTCATTTCAAGATTAAACCGTGAAACAGAATAGGTGTTTTTACATATTCAAAATCCACATGACAATGGATTAATGAGGACTGTGCTTTTCAACACACTTCATATAAAAAGAACCATATCAGACCTCTAAACACACTAAATTCAGTTTGTATGTTCCCATAATTGTAAATGTGAACTCTGGTATTACGGTGAAGATACAGGACAAAGCTGATACACTGCTATGATCTGAATGTGTCCCCCAAATCCACGTGCTAGAAATTTGATCCCTAACGTAGCAATGTTGGGAGGTGGGGCCTTTTGGGAGGTATTTAGGTCAAGAGGCCCTCATGAATGGATTAATGTCACTATGAAAAGGGCTAGTGGGAATGGGTTCTCTCTCTTCTGCTCTTCTGCCATGTGAGGACACAGTGCTTCCCCCATTCCCCCATCCCAGACTTAGCAACGAGCTGCCATCTTGAAACCAGAGACTGAACCTTATGATGCCTTGATCTTGGACTTTCCAGCCTCTAGAACTGTAAGAAATAAACGTTCATTGTTTTATAAATTACCCAGACTGTGCTATTCTGTTAGAACAACACAAAACAGGCTAAGACACACACTAAATGCAAAAATATACAAGTACCTCACTATTCCAAAGCCTCTTTTTCCCCCTCTCCTCAATGAAAAACTTAGCTTTTAAAAAAAATCATTTAAAAGTCTAAGTAGACTGCAATCCTAACAGCTAATATAGACACTAAGTTATACTATACCATCTTCCCTTCTTTTCTCACAAAAGAAAACAAAATAGCCCCAAATGTTGGAGAGCTGCTGCTGCTGACACTGTATAAATCACACAGGAGAGGGGTTCTAGTTACCAGCAACATGAGCCAATTAAACTACGAACTACAAGCTGTTTTACTAAAGCAGACTTTTTTTTTCAGGGGAATTTGGCATATTTGGGTTTAAATGTTACGCTGGAAGCATTTTCTTGTTGCCAAGTGTACCTCTGAACATTTAAACCTAAATATTCTAACAGATGTTTCTAAAGCAAGAGCATTATAAAACCAGAATTTGCTTGAGTTAGGAATACTTTTTCCATGATTTCAAAAACAAACTATATTTTATAATAGTTTTAGATTTACAGAAAAATTGGAAAGATAGTACAGAGAGTGTCCATATATCCCATACCATTTCCTCAATGATTAATATTTTATATTAATATTAATTTGTCACCAATAATGATACAGTATTATTAACTGAAGTCTATGCCTTATTTTTTTTTTATTTACTTAATGTTCCTTTTCTAAGATATTGCCAAAAACATCACATTATTTTTATTTATTATGTCTCCTTAGGCTCTTCTTGGCTGTGACAGTTTCCTTGATTTTGATGACCTTGACAGTTTTGAACAATACTTGTCAAGTGTTTTGTAAATATTTTGTAGAATATCCCTCAATTTTTCTTATAATTAGATTGGAATTATGTGTTTTGGAGACGCAGACCAGAGAGGAGAAACGCTGTTCTTATCGTATCGTGTCATACTATCACCATGATTTATCACTGTTGATTTTGACCTTCATCATCTGGCTGGAGTAGTGTTGTCACATCTCTCCACTGCAAAGTTCATTTCCCCCCCTTTTTAAACTGGATTCTTTGGAAGTGACTTTGTGCAGTTCACACTTAGGGATGGAGGGTTATGTTCCACCTCCCTGAGGGTGGAGAATCTAAATAAATTATTTGAAATTCTTTCTCCCAGCCGATTTGTCTTTTCTCCCCCTTTTATTTACTCAAGCATTTATGTTTATATGGATTCATGGATATTTATGTTATACTTTGAATTATAATCTAATACTAATTTATTTATCTTGTTCTTCAAATTATTCCAGCTTTTGCCATTGGATGCTCTTTCAGTTGGTTTCTGTGTCTCTAAGTATTCTAGAATTTTACCACTTTGTCACCTTCTGGCATTATAAAATATTCTAGGCGCATCTTATGTATTTCATGCCCCAATTCCAAAATCAGCTCTTTCTCCAAGAAGCTCTGATTTCTTTTAATGGAGTATATTATTAGAAACCAACATCTGAGCACAAGTTATGCTGGTTTCTATTAGGGTGCCCTCGCTTGCAGGGCCTCTAAGATGACAGAACAAGGGAATATAAGTATGTATCCTAACCCATGTTTATACATACATTTGTAAATATTTCTATATGTAATGATCTGTACCTACATTGAGCTAAATATGAGTTCATACTGATATCTCCAGTACTAATCCCTAACTTCCCACCCCAACAGTGACAAAGCCAGCTCCCACCATACACCATCCAAATATTTAATTGTTCAATGCCAGTGTATATGTACAGTAGTTCCAGAATTGTTAAACCACACCCCCATGGGAAACAACTTTATCAACCAGAGTATGGTAGTCATGTACAGTTTCTTTTGCCTTCAGTCTTACAGAATCTACTCATTTCCAAAGTTATTTAGGCCAACACCTTTCCCCCGCCCCCACCCCCTTGAGTAAAGTTACTTTATACATTTGTAACGTATAAATTATTTTGTAATATTCTGCATTCTATCCTAAGATCCCCAACCTTTAAAATTATGTTTTAATTTGCATATATTAAAGCTTATTCTTTGTGCTATAAAGTTCTATGTACTTAAACATATTCATAGTGTCATGCATCTTCTATTATAGTATCATACAGAATAGTGCCCCACCCTAAAAAAATCTCCTGCTCTTTGCCCGTTGAAACTCCCTCTCAATGGGTCTTTTCAAATCAAGTTATTTTGGCTTACAACCTTCTAGTTCAAAAACAATTTTATGTGCAAAATAAATTTCTCTAACTACTATAATTAGGAGAAGAGCCTGAAAACGTGGGAAGAGTCAGAGTCTGAGGAGGACAAGTCCAAGAACACAAGGCAACTGGAACAAAAGGGAAAGCAGAAGGAAAACATGACTAGAAATAAATATTACTCATTTTATATATTTTTTGAATGGGCTACAATGTATAATTGTTTCGATTTGTAAAGAGACAAGTTTATTCATCTGATCAATAAATATTAATTGAGTGAGCACCTGCTATGAGCTAGACATCCTATTAGGCATAAAGAATATTGTCATGTCTAATACACACCCCCTTACACACACATGCAATTTTGGTTTCTTCATCTGTAAAATGAGACAAAAACACCCACCTGATAGAATTGCTGGAGGAACTAGATGAGCTGTGTCAAGAAGAATTTTATATATTTTTTGAATGGGCTACAATGTATAATTGTTTCGATTTGTAAAGAGACAAGTTTATTCATCTGATCAATAAATATTAATTGAGTGAGCACCTGCTATGAGCTAGACATCCTATTAGGCATAAAGAATATTGTCATGTCTAATACACACCCCCTTACACACACATGGAATTTTGGTTTCTTCATCTGTAAAATGAGACAAAAACACCCACCTGATAGAATTGCTGGAGGAACTAGATGAGCTGTGTCAAGAAGCCCTTGAGTAAAGTTACTTTATACATTTGTAACGTATAAATTATTTTGTAATATTCTGCATTCTATCCTAAGATCCCCAACCTTTTAAATTATGTTTTAATTTGCATATATTAAAGCTTATTCTTTGTGCTATAAAGTTCTATGTACTTAAACATATTCATAATGTCATGCATCTTCTATTATAGTATCATACAGAATAGTGCCCCACCCTAAAAAAATCTCCTGCTCTTTGCCCGTTGAAACTCCCTCTCAATGGGTCTTTTCAAATCAAGTTATTTTGGCTTACAACCTTCTAGTTCAAAAACAATTTTATGTGCAAAATAAATTTCTCTAACTACTATAATTAGGAGAAGAGCCTGAAAACGTGGGAAGAGTCAGAGTCTGAGGAGGACAAGTCCAAGAACACAAGGCAACTGGAACAAAAGGGAAAGCAGAAGGAAAACATGACTAGAAATAAATATTACTCATTTTATATATTTTTTGAATGGGCTACAATGTATAATTGTTTCGATTTGTAAAGAGACAAGTTTATTCATTTGATCAATAAATATTAATTGAGTGAGCACCTGCTATGAGCTAGACATCCTATTAGGCATAAAGAATATTGTCATGTCTAATACACACCCCCTTACACACACATGCAATTTTGGTTTCTTCATCTGTAAAATGAGACAAAAACACCCACCTGATAGAATTGCTGGAGGAACTAGATGAGCTGTGTCAAGAAGAGTGCCTGGAACATCATGATTCCTCAGTGTGTGATACTCCAATCCCCATTATTTTGCAGTGGAGCAGGATCCATTCACACTTCTTTCAAAAGAGGAATAGAGAAGAATGCTCACTTTTTTTGTTGTCCCTTTTCTCCCTCTATCAGATTTGATCATGGAATTGCCAAAATGGTGATGGGATAGCCTTGTGAGATGTAAGCTTCTCTGTAAGCAATCGTCTAGTTCACTTGTTAAAAACAGGCTCCTGGTCCCCAGCTCAGATCTACTGAATCAGAATTTGCAGTGTGAGGGATGGGAGTTAGAGGGCCTGATGATCTGTATTAACAAGCACAGAAAGTGCTTTTGATCATTGCTGAAGTTGGGGAGACACTGGCAGCACCTTTCCTAGATTGCATTCAGGGCTGAGATAAGCTACACTCAAGATCTCACAAAAGGAAATGGTAAGGAAGTGTGGCATAGAGGTAACGACAATAGTAATATAATGTCAATAATGGTGGTGGCTGTTAATATTCACTGAGTACCCTACTCTGTGCCTGGTTCTAAGCTGAACAGTTTCCAAGCATTATCCAACTATATCCTCACAACATCTCTATGAAGTAGATACTGTTATTTTTCCCTTTTTACAGATGAGTAATTGAGCCTCAAACAAATTAATGAACTCATCCAAGGTCATCAGCAGTAACTAGCGCCTCACAACATCTCTATGAAGTAGATACTGTTATTTTTCCCTTTTTACAGATGAGTAATTGAACCTCAAACAAATTAATGAACTCATCCAAGGTCATCAGCAGTAACTAGCAAAAACCTGTTTTGCCTGACTTCAGAACCATTTCTCTCAAGCACGACACAAAAATAATGATGCGCAAAATGTTGGAGACTTGGGTATCGGGTCAAAATTTAGTGTTGTCTGTATGCACCATAGTAGATTATAGAATTCAAGTATTTGATAAGAGAATAATTTTAGATCAGTCATTTCACATGCCTGTTTCCCCATGTGCAGAATGAACAGCAGTACTACATGTTCCTCTAATTCTAGCATCGTGTTTCCCTCTCTTGCCTACTCTCCCCCATCTTTTGTTATTTCAGCCTCGACTTATGTGTTAGCTTTGTATCAAAGAAAAGAGAAATGAGTCTGTAATCCTCACTTCGACTTTCACAATACAACCTTTCTGATTAAATCATTTATGTATTTCTTCAATGGGGAAAGTAATTAAGACTGAAAATACACGAAGGACTGAAATTACACAAAGTTACATCAGATAAGATGCTATGATTTTTCACTATTTTGTAAATTATTTCATTCAAACACCCTTAGGAATTGCTGAAGCCTGAATCTGAAATTCTGTCTTTGAACTGAGTTGATATATACTTGACAAAAGAAATATAGAGCTATTTTCCCAGCAGTTACTTACATATTTTCTTGATTTCATGTACTACACTTTGGGCCTATAAACAAACCCACCACCTGAGATGAAATGCATCTTCCACATGCACCCTTTATGGTTCATATCTTTAACCACTGCAGAATTTTAGACAAGTCCCATGGCCTCTCTGAACCAGAAGCTCACAGCTAGAAAATGGTGAAAAATAATTATTGGTTTTCAAGCTGAATCTCAGTATAAAAGGTTAGAAATTTGAGAAACATAAAATAAAGCATTTGGAAAGCTGTCTCCTGAGGCTTTTTAGCTAGAACTGGGATGGATTCATGATGAATTCTCTTTATTTCTGAAACTCAACTACACTAATAGCAAATTTTAGTGTGGTAAGAAGGGCCACATAGAAAATCTACATTTAAAAAGTAGATGTTTAGGGATTTACCCAAGGTCAATAAATTAGTTACTGGGAGAGTAAGTACTAGATTCCGAAATTTTTTATTTGCATTCTAGTACCTAAGTTGCCACTTTGCTTCCCTTTCTCCCCAAATTCTATAATGACCACTTTTAGTAAATAGTCAGTATGAATGTGAAGTACACACATCACACAGTTATTTATTCAACCAAAACAAACACTACGGAGGAGAGACTATTTGTCAAACAATGGCGATAAAGAGAGAAGCCATGGTCACTACCTTCAAACAGTGTATCCTACGGGGAATCAATAAAGTAGCCACATCAGATGTGACAGTAAAGACAGAGGGTGCTCTGGAAGGAGTGGGACTCTGGGTGCCTGGAAAGATTTCACAGAGAATCTGGCACTGACACTGGCCTCAAAGAATGCAGAAAAAATTTCCACATTGATAGATGGGGACATATTGCATAGGTAGACAGTCCAGAGATTAGCATGAGCAAAGGCAGGGAAGTGGGGTATTAGAGGACCTATTTGCATAACATTGAATAGTGAACTCAGTGTGGCTGGGCACCGATAAGTGTGGGAGAGTAGAGTGGAAAAGAAAGTAGAAAAGGCAGCTTGGAGTTCATTGAGATGTTGCTCTGAATATGATACAGTGCAATGATTTTGTCGTTCTTACTGTTTTTGCAAACGAACACATTTAGAGCTGTGCTTCAGAGAATCAGAGTATGATAGCAGTATAGGTAGAGGCTAATTTAGATTGGGCAGTGCAATGATTTTGTCGTTCTTACTGTTTTTGCAAACGAACACATTTAGAGCTGTGCTTCGGAGAATCAGAGTATGATAGCAGTATAGGTAGAGGCTAATTTAGATTGGTGACTGACTGGAGATAGGGACGTGAGTTAAGAGGTTGTTACTTAAGTCCTGTGGGAGGAACTAAAGGTTTGAATAGTGGGAATGGCACAGGGAAGAGCAAAGAAGGATGAAGGGATGGAAAGGTCACAGATGGGCTAGCCCCCTGGTCTCTTCAGTAACCATGCAGGACAAAGTGCCAGTTCTGAGTGCTCCTGAAGATAAACAGTGAGCTTCAGGTTCTGTATCCAACAATGGTGGGTGCATCACTCGATTAGGCCTGTCTCTACTTTTTCCAATAACTGCTGAGTAAATGAACACCTTTTTAGCAGAAAGAGAATGGGATTTCAATTGGCAATTTGGGATTTGCTTCTAAGTTCACCCATTTACATTCACTTGAACTTAGGCAAGACGTATAACCTCTCTGAAACTCAGTTTTCTATCTTAGTGGGTTGTTGGGAAAAAGAGAAAGATTTATAGTGTGTGACCTACAGTAGGTCCTCAATAAAGAGCAGTTATTATTATGTGCATTGCTGCTGTTTTTTTGGAATGACAACGGTGGTAGCGACATTGGAAAGAAATATCAAGAAGCTTGTCCAAGGTGCAATTCCATCCTGTCTTCTTTCACTCTCAACTCAAATGGAAATTAAAACAATGTTTTTCCTCCTTGCTTATACATATTTACAGCATATTTGCCAAATATCCTGTTAGTGAGAAATCAATTTTTCATAGCTTTCTTGTATTCTTTTCTGAATGGGAGAAGACTCTTACAGATATTTGGATGAGTTGAAATAAAATAAAACATGTTCTGCTTACTCCAAGGCTTTATCTACCGTGACAACCAATACTTTCTATGACACATTCAGCAGACCCCTTCTAACCTCCATTTGCCGTTATACTTCTTGAAACAAACTTGATAAAACAGCACCATACATTTTTAACAGTTACGTTTTAAACAAAAATTCAGCCCCTGAGCTACTGTTTGCTGATTCCTTCCTGAAACAACAGGAATTCAGAAATAGTAACAATACATAACATTTATTAAATGCTTGTGTACTCTGCATTTTGTTGAAATCTTACATGACTACCTCATTTAATCATAAAAAAAAACCCTAACAATAAGTATGCAGTAAATGTTAAGAATATTACTGTTGCTGCTCTTTGTAGCCTTTTAACTATTGACAACGTTTCATTTTTTAGGGTTTTTTGTTTTCCTGAACCTGTTTTTCCAAGAAGCATCTCTTCATTTTTCAGCTCTGCCTCTTCTCTTTGTCTCAAATCCCAAATGTTGTGAAAAGGCCAAGCCAAAATCTTCCCATATGTTATGGACTGAACTGTGTCCCTCTAAAATTCATATGTTGAATGAATTCCCAATACTCCAGAATGCAACTGTGTTTGATAATAGGACCTTTAAAGAGGTGATTAAGCTTAAATGAGGTCATATGGATGGAACCTAATCCAACATGACTGGTATCCTTTTAAGAAAAGAAGAGACACCAAACATACATGAGCACAGGCCATGTGAGGGTGCAGTAAGAAGTGAGCCTTTTGCAAGCCAAGGAGAGAGACCTCAGGAGAAACCAAACCTGCCAGCACCTTGATCTTGGATTTCCAGCCTGCAGAACTGTGAGAGAAAATGTTTCTGTTGTTTAAGTCACCCAGTCTATGGTATTTTGTTATGGCAGCTGTAGCAAAATAATATACCATCTGAACACAGGATTTTTCAATTTTACTTTTATTTCTGAAAATCTTAAACTATAAGGACCCTGGCTATTCTGTAATTTTAAATGAATTTATGTCATTTTTTAATGTTTTTGCTCAGTTTCAAAATACTTTCTAATTTTTATTCTGACTTCTTTGACCACTGGGCTACTAAGAAGTATGCTGCTCTATTTCTAAGCATTTGGGAATAGTCTAGTTATCTTTTTGTTACTGATTTCTGGTTTATTTCTGCTGTGGTAATAGAATATACACTCTATGGTTTCAGACCTTGGAAAATTTGTCGTTTTTAGCCCAGAAGGGTCTATTTTAGTCAATGTTTCATTTACAGTTAAAAGGAATTTGTATCTGCAACTCGTTGGGTGCTATGTCTTATAAAGTCTACATCCTAAGTGATTTCTTGTCTGCTTTTTCTGTCACCTACCAAGAGAGGTATGCTAAAGTGTCATCTAAGATTGTGTTTTTGTCTATATCTCATCTTAGTTCTGCAATATTATTAACTGCATGGAAAGTTTGTGTGTTTTACTTACCTTCTTATTATTATAAAATGTCCTTTTTATGTTTGGTAATACCTCTAGTCTTAAAGTTTTGTTCATTTGATAACAATATCGCACAGTTTGTTTTATTAGAATTTGCCTGTTATGTTTTCCCCACATTTTTATTGTCAGCTTCTCTATAATCTTATATTTAGGATGTAGCTCTTATAAACAGATATAGTTGTTGTTTTATCAAGTCTGACAATCTTGGTCTTTTATTTGGAATGCTATGTTACATATAGCGTAATTACTGCTATAATTTGCTTTAAGTCTACCACTTTTGTATTCCTTTTTCTTCTGTTCCATTGGGGGTTTTGTTGGTTTTTTTTTTTTTTTTTTTTTTTTTTTTCTTGGGGCCCCATTTTTTTTTTTTTTTTTTTTTTTTTTTTTATTCCTTGGGTCCTACATTCATTTTTATTAATTGATTGTTTTTTAATCATTCCATAATTATC
>NW_007727086.1:64908-70466 GCF_000696425.1 Galeopterus variegatus | reverse complement strand
GGGGGGTTTTTTGGTTTTTTTTTTTTTTTTTTTTTTTTTATTCCTTGGGTCCTACATTCATTTTTATTAATTGATTGTTTTTTAATCATTCCATAATTATCTCTTCCATTAGCTTTTTGATTGTACTTTTTGCCTTATAATTTTAGTGGTTACTCTAGAGATCATAATACGCATTCCAAATTTATATAGTCTTCCTTTACTTAGCAGTACTTCCCAAATAATGCAAGAAACTTGTAACAGTTTATTCTACTCATTTCCTTTCTCTGAGCTGTTGTTTGTATGTATTCTACTTCTACATGGTATAAACACCACAACACAGTTATTATTATTCCTTTAAACAGTTAATATTCATGTATATTTATATTTTCTTAATTCTGTCATAGAGTTTTGCGCTTCTTCTAAGATAATTTTCTGTTAGCCTGAAGAATTTCCTCAGTATGCTTGCAGTGTCAGTAGGTGAAAGAAAGTGAGTTGAGATGCCGGGTACCATTCAAGCTTTATTAAAGAGAGAAATCTGCCGGGCTGTCATCAAAGTGGGGAACAGCCTGGGGCTGCCCTGAAAATGGGGGACAGCCCCAGGTGTGGGGGTGGTAGAGCTTATATAGTGCGCCAAGGGCTGGCTGATACCATCAAGGAGGGTCATTATGCTAATGTGGATCAGGGTGGAGAACTGCATCCTTGCAGAAGCAAAAGGGGTTTCTGTTTAAGTCAGGAGGCTTCTTGTAAAGAGAAGGGGTAGGGGTGGGGAGGAGGTGGGTGGCGCCGATTTGTACTTGGGCTTGTCTAAAGTGGTGCTGGTTATGTTGCAGATCTATTAGTAGGTTGATCACAAATTCTCTCGTCTCTCTTTTTTTGAAACATCTAATTTGCATTCATTTTTAAATACATTTTTTTACAGCAAACATTTTCTTTCTTTTCTTTTTTCTTTCTTTCTTTTTTTTTTTTTTTCTTTTTGCAGTGTAAAGGGGTTTTTTGCACTTTTTTCTGACTTCCACAGCTCTCTTTGGAAAGTCTCACTATTCTTTTGTTTTGCTTTGTTTTGTTTTTTTTGTCTCTGGCTGCTTAAATATTTTCCTTTGTCCTTGGTTTTCAACAGTTTGACTCTCTGTATTAAGGTGCAATTTATTTTTATCACGCTTGAGATTTGCTTCTTGAATGTGAGGGTTGAAGTCTTTAATCAGCTGTGGAAACTTTTCAATAAATCGTTGTCTCTTCTACATCTTTGCTTCTCTCCTCATTTCTCTGAGACTCAATATGAATGTTAAAACCCAGACCTCTGTCCCACCTGTTTCTTATGCTCTGTTCTTGCTCCTTTCACCCTTTTTTTCTCTCCAGGCTTCAGTTGTATGTTTCCTATTCACCTCTTATGAGTTTACTAATCCTGTCATCTGCTGCCTAACATCTGCTGTTTAACCCATCCAATGAGTTCTTAGCTTCAAATGTTGCATTTTTCTCATCCTAGAATGTCTATTTCTTTATGAACTGAAAAGCTGTGTTGAAAATTTTTTCTTTCTTCTATATTGTCTATCTTTTATTCACTTTGGCTAATGTATAATAGTTATTTTAAGTTATTTTTCTGCCTTCTCCAACATCTGGCTTTAACCTGTGTCTTGCTTCTTTCTTTTGATTATCTGTCACATTTTCCTGACATTTCATGTGTCTAGTAATTTTAAATTGTATACCAGAAATTGTATATAAAGTAGTTATAGATACTGAGGTTGGTATTGTTTTTCTCTGAAGAGTATTTTTCCTTTGCTCCTTCGGGCAGAGGCTGAAGAACTGATCACTTCAATCCAGTTGAGAATCGAGCAGGGTCAGCATTGATTACAGATTTAGATTCAAACTATCTCTGCTTTCAACATCCCAAGGGTGAGACCTGATATGTACTCATTCTAAGTACCTTCCATGAGTGGGATCTTTTCTCCTAAGTACTCCAAGACTGTACAAGATTGTATTATTCATTTCCTGCCAAATACTCTAGCCTCTCCATATCACTTCAGCCTGCTGCAAATGTCATGGTAGAAGAACCAACCGTGCAATGAGAAATCTTCAAGATTTCATATTGCCACAGCCACAACGATGACCATCCAATGTTCCAAAAGTTTCTCTTTCTTCTAGAAATGTGCCTCTGGCCATAGCAAGCTAGATTGACAGCCTACTTCCAGACTTGGCAAATGCTTCCAGGAAAAAAAAAAAAGGACATTTATCTCAGCTCACCTGAAAGGGGCTCTTTTCTCTTAGAGCTTTTAGTTCATCTCTCTTTGCTTCCATACCTCTCCAATATCTTCTTTAAAAATGACTAAATATTAATTTAGTTATAGCTTGTTGTTTTATAGAAGCCCTAGCTTCTTACTATTTATTTTATTTTGCTTGGAAACAAAACTTCAACAATGGATTTGAGATGGGAAATTTCTTCATAATTTCCCTCTTCAATTCCTCATCCAATTCGCCATCTGGAAAAATCACAAATTTATTTACCCATTTATTCAACAAATACTTATTGAGTACTTATTAAATACCAGGCACTGTGTTAAGTTCAGGGCATATAAGCATACTCAACACATATACAGCCCTTGCAATTTATAGAGCTTACAAATGAGTGGGAGGGTGATTTAAAAAAAAAATCAGCATACAGTTAAAAGAGTTAAGTGCTATGAAAGAAAGGCATGGAGTAAAAGAGCGGATGATGTGCTGATTTCGATTGCAGGGTCAGGCGGTCCTCTCTGAAGCGACAATTAAAATGAGACCTTAAAAAAAAGGAGAAATTATTACAACATGGAGTGGAGCAAAGATTATTTCAGGCAGAAGAAACATTGTTTGCAATAACTTGAAGTAGGAAAAGAGAAAGAGATTGTTTTTAATCAAGGATTTGAAAACATGCAAGCTTGAGTGAGAGAGAGCACATTAATAAATGAGGTTAACAGGGTATTCAGGGCTAGGTCATATAAAGCCTTATGATCATGTTGAGGTTTTATATTTTATCCATTAAATAATTTTGAGCAGGGCCGGCCCGGTGGCGCACTCGGTAGAGTGCAGCGCTTGGCAGTGCGGCAGCGCTCCTGCCGAGGGTTCGGATCCCATATAGAGACCGGTCCGCTCGCTGGTTGAGCGCGGTGCAGGTGCAACACCGAGGGTTGCGATCCCGTTGCTGGTCGTGGTACGGGCACAACACCGAGGGTTGCGATCCTGTTACCGGTCATGAAAAAAGACAAAAAGGAAAAAAATAATAATAATAATTTTGAGCAGGGATGTGCCAATTTGCTCTGTGAAGAATGGCTTAGAAAAGAGTAAGAGTGAACACAGGAGATGGATTAGGAGGCGATTGAATGTGCCCATGTGAAAAATGACAATAGCTTGAATTAAGATGGTGGCAGAAGAGGAGGATAATTGGTTGGATTTAAAACGTATTTTAAAGGTAGACTCAATAGGACTTGGTGATGGAACAAATAGTGAAATGAGAGAAAAGGAGATATCAAAAGAGTTGGCTTAAAAAATATGTTTCCTGCATGGCTTGATGACTCATTTCTTTTTAGCACTGAATAATATTCCATTGTCTGGATATACTGCTGTTTATTTATCTGCTTACCTACTGAAGGATGTCTGTTGTTTTTCAGTTTTGAGAATTATGAATAAAGCTTCTATAAATGTTCATGTATTTTTCTTTCCCCCTGTGGACATGAGTTTTCAGCTCCTTTGAGTAAATACCACGGAGCCCAATGGCTGGATTTTATGGTGAGAGCATGTTCAGTTTAGACATAGAGGAAACTTAAATGCATGTTACTGAGTGAAAAGAAACCAATCTGAAAAGGCTACATACTATGTGATTCCAACTACAGAACATTCCAAAAAAGGCAAAACTATAGAGACAATAAAAATATCAGTGGACTTTTTAGAGCAGTGAAACTATGGTGTGATGCTATTTGGGTGGATACATGTCATTATACATTTATCTAAATCCATAAAATGTAAAACACTGAAAGTGAGCCCCTATGTAAACTATGCACTCTGGATGATAATGATCTGTCAATGCAGGTTTATCAATTGTAATAAATGTGCCACTCTGATGGGGGATGTAGATAAGGGGGTATTCTACACTTGTATGGGGGCAAAGGGTATGTAGGAAATCTCTGTACTTTCTTCTCAGTTTTGCTGTGAATCTAAAACTGCTCTGAAAAAATAAAGTTTATTAGGAATATATATACATATATATGTATGCTTATATTTAGTTTATATGGATTTTATAAAATACTTCACATGCATTATCTGGTTTGATCCTCACAATAACACAATGGGATCAACATTATTTTCCCTTTTACAGATAAGGAAAAGGAGGTTCAAAGGCATCAAGTGTACAGTTTTTTGTTGATCCAGTGATTTATACACAGGTGAGACAAGAACCAAATTCTGTAATACTGGTCTAAGACTCTTTTTCTCTATAAGCTTTATTCCTTCTGTAGGTGTTTAAGAAACACAAGAGAGGGCTCTTAGGGCAGCTGTCAGAGAGTTGATGTCTTTGCCGTATTCTTAGTCACTACTAAAGTTCCAGCCACGTCCATCACCAAGTAATTCAAAGCCAATAATCCAGAACCTACAATAATAATCATAGTAATATTTAATTAATTTTATGGATGACTTCACAATTTCAAACTTTTAACGTGCATTATCTCATTTAATTGTCATATTCATTTTGAAATATATACTAACATTAACCCACTTTAGAGATTAAAAACCTGAAGCCCAGAAAGTTTAAATACTTTGCCAGAAATGACAAAACTAGTAATTGACCAAACCAAGATATGCCAGAGTCCACACTATGAATTCCATTATGCTGCCCATTATGAATTCCAGAGGAAAATTTTAACAGTAGAATCATGGACAACAAGATCATGTGATTGCAAGAAAACTTAATTTAGACTTAAAGGATCAGGCTTCCAGTCCTGGCTTTGTCATTGATGAACTCTGCAGCTTTTAGTACATCACTCTCCTCTCAACTGAGTTCTGCTTCTTCCCCACTTACCACATTATTTTTTGGGCTTCTTTTGATTCTGATCTCTTTGCTTTTTGTCTGATTCTGATCTTTTTGTTTAATTATATTTTCAAGAGTTGGTTAATGCAGTTGGTTTTACTTCCAATCAATCCCCTCACTGATGATCCCCATCCCTACCTACATTTCTCTTCTCACCTGAAAACCTCCCTCTACCCTGGAATCCCAAAATTTCTTGGACAATCCACAGCTGGTCTACAGGGTGCTTAGGAAACATCAGCTTGGTTGATAGCTTGGCAATTAACTCATCCTGCTAGCTCACTCCCTGTGTTAAGTGCTAAATTGCAGAGGGTGTTTATCATATGTCAGGCTCACAGCCTCCTGCTGTCAGCTTTGATTTGCTAAATACCTGCAAAAGATTTGATGACTGGAACACCTGGTCTGCAGAGCAGGCTGCATGTAAAGCTGCAGGCAGCATCTCAAGAGGTCCCTGCAAGCCCTCCTTGAGCTGCTCCCCACCCTTTCCTTTTCAGAGAGAAGTGAAGAGAAAGAGGCAACACCTTGAATTAACCAT
>NW_007727086.1:61492-63055 GCF_000696425.1 Galeopterus variegatus | reverse complement strand
AATTTTATCAAATGCTTTTTCAGCATCTATAGAGATGATCATATGGTCCTTGTGTTTGATTTTATTAATATGGTGAATCACATTTATTGATTTGCATATGTTGAACCAACCTTGCATCCCTGGGATGAATCCCACTTGATCATGGTGTATAATTTTACATATGGGTTGCTGTATTCTGTTAACTAGTATTTTATTGAGGATTTCTGCATCTATGTTCATCAAGGATATCAGCCTGTAGTTTTCTTTTATAGTTGTATCTTTACCTGGCTTTGGTATCAGGGTGATGTTTGCTTCATAAAATGGGTTTGGGAGATTAGCCTCTGTTTCAATCTTTTGGAATAGTTTGTAAAGAATCGGTGTCAATTTCTTTTTGAATGTTTGGTAAAATTCTGCTGTGAATCCACCTGGTCCTGGGTTTTTCTTTGTTGGGAACCTTCTGATAACAGCTTCAATCTCCTTTATTGTTATTGGTCTGTTCAGATTTTCTACATCTTCTTGGCTCAGTTTTGATAGCTTGTGTGTGTCCACAAATTTATCCATTTCCTCCATATTTTCTAATTTGTTGGCATATAGTTGTTTATAGTAGTCTCAAATGATTCCTTGTATCTCAGATGTATCAGTTGTAATATCACCTTTTTCATTTCTAATTTTTGTTATTTGGATCTTCTCTCTTCTTTTTTTAGTTAGTCATGCTAATGGTTTGTCGATTTTATTTATCTTTTCAAAAAACCAACTTTTTGATTCATTGATCTTTTGTATTGTTTTTTGGGGTTTCAATTTCATTAAGTTATGCTCTGATCTTAATGATTTCTTTCCATCTGCTAATTTTGGGTTTAGATTTTTCTTGTTTTTCTAGTTCTTTAAGGTGAAGTGTTATGTTGTTCACTTGCCATCTTTCCATTCTTCTGAAGTAAGCATTTAATGTGATTAATTCACCCCTTAGTACTGCTTTTGCAGTATCCCACATGTTTTGGTATCATTATTTTCATTAGATTCAATAAAATTTTTGCTTTCCTGTTTGATTTCTTCTTGGACCCATATGTCATTAAGTAGAATGCTGTTTANTTGATTTTAGTATGTGGTGAGAGGTATGGGTCTAGTTTCATTCTCCTGCATATGGATATTGAGTTATCCCAGCACCATTTGCTGAAGAGGCAGTCTCTTCCCGAGTGTACAGGCTTGGTGCCTTTGTCAAACATCAGATGGCTGTAAGTGTGTGGGTTGATTTCTGGATTCTCTATTCTATTCCATTGATCAGTGTGTCTGTTTTAATGCCAGTACCATGCTGTTTTGGTTATTAAAGCTTTGTAGCATAGTTTAAAGTCAGGTAGTATTATGCCTCCAGGTTTATTTATTTATTTATTTATTTATTTGCTCAGCATTGCTTTGGCTATGTGTGGTATTTTGTTATTCCATATAAATGTCTGGATAGTTTTTCTATTTCTGAGAAAAATGTCATTGGAATTTTGATAGAGATTGCATTGAATTTGTATATCACCATAGGTAGTATGTACATTTTCACAATGTTGATTCTTCCAATCCAAGAGCATGGGATATCTTTCC
>NW_007727086.1:59189-60517 GCF_000696425.1 Galeopterus variegatus | reverse complement strand
ATATGTTGAACCAACCTTGCATCCCTGGGATGAATCCCAGTTGATCATGGTGTATAATTTTACATATGGGTTGCTGTATTCTGTTAGCTAGTATTTTATTGAGGATTTCTGCATCTATGTTCATCAAGGATATCAGCCTGTAGTTTTCTTTTGTAGTTGTATCTTTACCTGGTTTTGGTATCAGGGTGATGTTTGCTTCATAAAATGGGTTTGGGAGATTAGCCTCTGTTTCAATCTTTTGGAAAAGTTTGTAAAGAATCGGTGTCAATTTCTCTTTGAATGTTTGGTAAAATTCTGCTCTGAATCCACCTGGTTTTTCTTTGTTGGGAACCTTCTGATAACAGCTTCAATCTCCTTTATTGTTACTGGTCTGTTCAGATTTTCTACATCTTCTTGGCTCAGTTTTGATAGCTTGTGTGTGTCCACAAATTTATCCATTTCCTCCATATTTTCAAATTTGTTGGCATATAGTTGTTTATAGTAGTCTCAAATGATTCCTTGTATCTCAGATGCATCAGTTGTAATATCACCTTTTTCATTTCTAATTTTTGTTATTTGGATCTTCTCTCTTCTTTTTTTAGTTAGTCATGCTAATGGTTTGTCAGTTTTATTTATCTTTTCAAAAAACCAACTTTTTGATTCATTGATCTTTTGTATTGTTTTTGGGGGTTTCAATTTCATTGTTATGCTCTGATCTTAATGATTTCTTTCCGTCTGCTAATTTTGGGTTTAGATTGTTCTTGTTTTTCTAGTTCTTTAAGGTGAAGTGTTAGGTTGTTCACTTGCCATCTTTCCATTCTTCTGAAGTAAGCATTTAATGTGATTAATTCACCCCTTAGTACTGCTTTTGCAGTATCCCACATGTTTTGGTATGATGTATCATTATTTTCATTAGTTTCAATAAATTTCTTGCTTTCCTGTTTGATTTCTTCTTGGACCCAATATGTCATTAAGTAGAATGCTGTTTAATTTCCATGTATTTGTATAGTTTCCAGAATTTCATTTGTTATTGATTTCTAATTTTAATCCACTGTGATCTGTAAAAATACATGGGATAATTCCTATTTTTTTGAATTTGTTGAGACTTGATTTGTGTCCTAATATGTGATCTATCCTGGAGAATGATCCATGTGCTGATGAGAACAATGAATATTCTGAGGTTGTTGGATGGAATGTTCTGTAGATATCTGACAAGTCCTGTTAGTCTAGTGTGTTGTTTAGATCTTGGGTTTCTCTGCTGATTCTTTGCCTAGATGATCTGTCCAATATTGACAGTGGGGTGTTCAGGTCCCCTGCTATTATGATATTAGAGTCTATTTCCTTTTTTA
>NW_007727086.1:52986-58413 GCF_000696425.1 Galeopterus variegatus | reverse complement strand
CAGTTTTTGTTTGTCTGAGAAATATACTATTTGCCCTTCATTTCAGGAGGATATCCTTGTGGGGTAGAGTATTCTTGGCTGGCAATCTCTGTCTTTTAGTATTTTGAATAAATCAATCCCATTCCTTTCTGGCTTTTAGGGTTTGTGATGAAAAGTCTGATATTAGTCTGATTAGAACTCCCTTATAGGTAATTTGATGCTTCTCTCTTGCAGCTTTTAAGATTCTCTCTTTGTGTTTGAGTTTTGCCAATTTGACTATAACATGTCTTGGAGAAGACCTTTTTGGGTTTAATACGTTTGGGGACCTTTGAGCTTCCTGAATCTGAAGATCTGTGTCTTTTCCAATAACTGGGAAGTTTTCTGCCACTATTTTGTTGAATATGTTTTCAATGCAATCTCCTTTTCCTCCCCTTCTGGAATACCCATGACTCAGATATTTGAGCGCTTAAGGTTGTCTGATATCTCTCTTATATTTTCTTCAGTGCTTTTAATTCTTTTTTCTTTTTTTCTTTTTGTCTGCCTGTGTTATTTCAAATAGCCCATCTTCAAGGTCCGAAGTTCTCTTTTCTACTTCTGCAAGCCTGCTGGTTAAACTCTCTGTTGTGTTTTTTAGTTCGTTGAATGAATTCTTCAGCTTGGCAAGCTCTGCCACATTCTTTTTCAGGGCATTGATTGCCTTTTACATTCCTTATTTCAATTCCTGTATACTTTTCCTCGTTTCATCATGTTATCTAGCTGAGTTTTCTTGTATCTCATTCAGTTTCCTTAGAATTATCACTCGAAATTCCTTGTCAGACATTTCAAGGGCTTCTTGTTCTATAGGATCTAGATCTTGAGAGTTATTACCCTTTGGTGGTGTGCTTTCTTGATTTTTCATATTTCCGGTATCTTTACTTTGATGTTTAGTCATTGTGGCAGGGGGTGTCAAAGTCTACTGGTTTGACACTATTGTCTGGCTAGGATGTTGCTGGGGGCGCCAATTTGGTATGGCTACCTCAATGTCTGCTCAGTTGGCCACTAGTGCCTTGTGTGCATTGGGCCTCTCCAAGGAGCTGCCTCTCTGGTCAGCATGCACTCGGCTGGGCTGCTGGGTCACGCACTGGCACTGCAGGGTGTGTGGTCTCTGTGGAGCTTCTGCCTCCCCTGCTGGACAGCTCCATGTGCACTCAGCTAGGCCGGGGATGGAGTTGCATGGCAGATGTGAGGCTTACCTGCTGGGTCACGGGCCAACACTGCAGGGCGTGTGATCTCTGTGGAGCTTCCGCTTCCCCTAAATCTCCACCAGGTCAGAATGGAGGGGCATTCTCCAAGCCGTTTAAAACCGCTTGGGTCACTGCCAAATTTATTTAATCTTTACAACACCCCAGGAGTTTAAATAACTCACCCTAGGTAGATTACCCAGCAGGTGGGTTCAAATCTCAGTTCATTCAGAGAATTTACCATCAGGTCTCCCAGTGCTTTCCCACTGCCCTGTTGTCCACACACTAGGCATCACTATGCTTTTTGAAAAGCAGTAATGAATTAGCAAGTAAAATAATACTTTCTGCTGTGTTTTTTCTTGGTTATATAATTCCACTGCTCAATACAAGTGCAATTATCCTTAATCAAGTTTTGAAGAAGTACTAAGTCAGTGACTTCTCAGCCCTTGGTTGGGCAGGAGAAACAGGTTTGATGCATGACTAATCAGAGCATAACTTTGAGACCACTATCACTTCCATCCATGCATAATGCTGGCTCTGGATGGATGTCATGCCAGGTTTTCAGTTTAGATGTTAGAAGTCAAGGGTCAATTGGCTCCGTTGGACATGCTATTTAAAAAAAAAAAAAAACTGGAACAGCAAAACCAGGTACCATTGCTAACAATTATAATTTGCTGGAGTCAGACATACTTGAATAAAAATTTGGGGTTTTTTTGCATATGCAAAAAATGCCATCTTGGGCAATTTATTTAAACTTTTTGAGCCTCAATGTCCTCATCTATAAAATGAAGATGATAATAATACTTACCTCAGAGGCTTAGATGAGGATTAAAATGTAAAGTTCATAGGGATGATGAAGCATGGTATTGTGAAAATGCCCAAGCATTTTCATCTGGCATTTGAATCTGGTCTCCTGGAGTTCAAGAGAGAAAGTAAGTCATCCGAAGTCTGTAAGTCCACGTTTCTTGCCGGCAAATGGGAGTAATAATACTGTTTTAGGGTTTTGTTAAGATCTAAATCAGGTAATGTAAATCAAATGCCTAAAACAGCACCTGGCACAGAATACCTTCTTAGCCACTGTAGTTCCTTTTGTTTACATGAAAAAAATTTCTTAATTTTTTTCACTCACATATAATTTAGATGACTCTACCAAGTCAGTAGAGAAGGAAATATTAATTACGTTGATGAAAATGAACATCACTCAGGAATTCAGTGGGTTTGATATCTTTGTAGACCAATTAGTTTCTCCCACCTTTTATAGTTATATATTATGGAATTTAACCACAAAGGCATGTGGCTCTCTTAGTATATTTGGGCTGCTATGACAAACTACATAGACTGGGTGGCTTCTAAATAGCAGAAATTTCTTTCTCATAGTTCTGGAAGCTGGAAAGTTCAAGATCAAAGTGCCAGGAGATTTGGAATCTGGTGAGATTCCTTTTCTTGGTTCATAGATGGCAACTTCTTAAACTTTTTTTTTTTTTTTTTGGCAACTAGCCCCCATACGGGATCTGAACGCTTGACCCTTGGGTCATCAGCACCGCGCTCTGACAACTGATCTAACCAGCCAGCCCGAAGCTCACTTTTACAAGTTTGTGCACTCTAACCAACTGAGCTAACCGGCCAGCCCCTCAGACAGTGTCTTCTTGCTGTGTCCTCACATGGTAGAAGGGATGAGGGAGCTCTCCAGGATCTCTTTTATAAGAACACCAATCCTGTTTGTCAGGGCTTTGCCCGCAAATCCTAATTACCTTTCAAAAGCACTGCCTCCTAATACTATCACATTGAATTTCAACATATGAATTTTGGGAAGAAACAACCATTCAGTCTATAACAGGGTCAGAAGTGGGACTGATCAAAACAGTGTAGTTGAAAGGTGTCAACCTACAGTCAAAGTGACAAAACAGTTCAGGAAAGCTGGTGAGCAGATACCATCACAACATGTGCATTCTGTACGTGCAGATCAGTGTGATCTTCTCTTGAGTTTGTTAAGCTAGAGTACTGAGCACACTGAGGCCAACTCTGTCCAGGGGAGATGGCATTCATGGGGGACAATTAGTGTCTGCTGCCTCCACTCTTCCCAAATTGATGCTACTGTATCAGGGACTCAAGGTCCTACACTTGACAAAATACTTCCCACTGTTTCCAAGTTCTTTCTCTTCTCAGATTTCTCCTTAAGTGTGAAGTTATTTGCTTAATTCTTCAGTTAGAAATACGTAGTTTTAGCTCTTGTAAAGTAGCAAAAAATGTTTCCATGTGGTTTATATAAAAACATGGCAGTAATGGTCCTTAGGAGAACAGACCTAGAATTTAAATACTTACGCAGAGTCCTTCTGCAGAGCTCTAAGAAGTCTATCTTGAATAAATACATGGATAACTATTTCCTTTAGATGTCTGTCCACACAAAGAAACTTGAAGAAGGCAGATTTCTTACTCTCAAAAGCTAACTTCTAGGGGGCTGACTCGTGGCTCACTTGAGAGAGTGTGGTGCTGATAACACCAAGGCCATGGGTTCAGTTCCCTATATAGGGATGGCCGGTTAGCTCACTTCAGAGAGCATTGTGCTGACAACACCAAGTCAAGGGTTAAGATCCCCTTACTAGTTATCTTTTTAAAATAAATAGATAGATAGATAGATGATAGATAGATAGATAGATAGATAGATAGATAGATAGNGGTTTGGAGTCAGAGAAACCTTGATTAACCTCCTAGCTGTGTGATCTGGATTAAGTCATCCATCCTCTCTCAACATCAGCTTATTTTTCTGTAAAAGGAGATACTTATGTCCATCTCAGCAGGATTTTGTGAGGATTAAATGAAAGAATGTACGCAGAATCCCTAGACTGGTTTCTGGTACAGTACAGGTACAATGCATGGTTAGCTTCTTTCATTCTCAATTTCATATGAGAAAAAGGGGACTGTTTCAAAGTGCTGCAGATTTTAAAGCTTGTCCTCTGACCTCCATGTTTGAAAGGAACATGTGGACTTGGGTATTGAGTGATACTGAGGGCTCTTTGTTGACTGTTTATTACATAGAGGCATGAAGCCAAGTGATTGGTATGTATTCTGACATTAAGAGGTAACTGTCATTATCACCTATATTTGACAGGTGAAGAAACTGAGGCTGTGGAATGAACTGCATCAGTGACCTGGTTAAGAAGTAGTAGAATCAGGATGGATCCAGGTCTATTAGAATTCAGAACCAATACACTCATCTACTGTACTTTTTAGCCACTGAATTCTTGGCTGTATAGCCTCATTTATCCCTGTACTTTTTTCTTCCCTCTCCTGACTTTGTTTAAGTATCTTTTCTACAGTAAAGCCTTAACTCACACTTGGGATTTGTGAGCATCCTCATGGTGAGACTACTGCTACATTTTGTTTAGCAAACACTTACTTCATATCCAGTGTAAGTGAATGGATCTATGGGTGTGTTTGAAACACTTAAGGAAGCAAACTGTCATCAAATATGCTCAAGGACATTAGAAGTATTCAGTCACATACACAGGCAGATTATCAATTGTTCTTGTTTGCTCATTAAATTAAGCCACCTCAACTGGGCAAACATGTCAGTCTAACTCAGTTCCTACTGTCTATGACGCTGAGCTGGAAGTAACTGCAGGGTTTTTCCTGTCCATCACCTTCATTTTATGCCAACTGACACTGGGGCACTAGAGGCTAACAGTAACAGTACAGTTGTAGCAGCGGCAGCACCAGCAGCAGCAGCAGAAGCAGCAACAGCCATAAGCATAGTAGTTGGAATAGCAGCCTTGAGTGCTCACTATGAGGATACATGCTATGCACTTTATCTGCATTATTTCATTTGGTCTTCACAAACATCTATGAAAAATTGATATTATTTTCATCCTCATTGTATACATGAAGAAACAGGGAGGTTAGATCATTTATTCAAGGTCAATGAGCCAAGAAGTAATGGCAGTGACATATTTGTACAGTATGTACAATGGAAACATACAATATCAATATACAATATACAACTGAAATACAATAATCATTCTCTGTTTGGATTCCCTCATAATACCTCACATGAATTCTGTGCGTGAATATTTACTGAAATGTGCAAAACCATACAAGTAAAACAAATATAAATTATAAAGCATAAAACTGTAGAGAACAACTGTGAACTGACTTTCTGTGAAGAATTAAGAAAAGGATCAGCAAACTATGACCTGTGGGCCAAATCCAGTCCACTATTTATTTTCATAAA
>NW_007727086.1:50648-51623 GCF_000696425.1 Galeopterus variegatus | reverse complement strand
TATGTATATTTATCTACATATATATTTATAATGCATATGCATGTATGTATATTTATACATGTGTGTATATATTTATAATATATATTTTAATGTTTACATATATTTTAATATGTATACATATTATATTATTTAATATTTTTATATTTAAAAATATATATATACATGTGTGTCTATGTATGTATAATATTTTATAACTTGTATACAATATTAGATTTATTATGCCTTTTCCTGGTAAGTTGAACCTACCATCATTTATTAATTTTCTTTTTCACTTCTCATGTTCCTTATCTTAAAATATAATTTGTCTCATAACTCACCTTTCTTTTTTGGTTAGTATTTGCTTCATATGCCTGTTTCCATCATTTTTTTTTCAATCTTCCTACAGTCTTATGTTTTAATTATGTCTGTTTTAAACATTATAGAGTTGGATTTTTAAAAATTTTATCTGACAGTCTCTGTCTTCTAATTGACAAGCACAATTCATTTTACTTATGATTACTAATATATTTGAACTGATTTCCACCATCTTATTTTGTGCCATCTATTTTTTTTTCTGCTTTTTTCCATTCTTTTTATCTCATTTACTGTCTTTATTTTTTTCTTCAATTGACTGGAATATTTGTTTATTTTCCTACTCCATTTTCACCTTTTATTCTTTTACCCTTACCCTTTTACTATAAATACTTGACTTAGAATTTAATCAACAGAACAATAATAACAACAAAAACCCAGCTACAAAAACCTACCCTATTTAAAAAGCCATTGGGTTATAAATTTGTTTTTCAGCCTATAATGACAAAATTTTGGAGTCCAGTTCCAAAGAGAATCTCTACTGCATTTACTTTCAAGTCCCAGTAGTAACAAAGACACAAGATTTGTATTTTTTCTTTTGTTTTTTCTTTTAGAATTCTCAATCATCCTTACAGTAATTGGAACCTAAAGGCATTCAAAGGAATGCTTTAATAATGTGAAAAA
>NW_007727086.1:46565-49293 GCF_000696425.1 Galeopterus variegatus | reverse complement strand
GAAGACCACATTATGACTATGTTTAGAACAAGAGACAGGCAAGGCCACTCTCTGCAACCACAAATGACTAAACTCTGCCTCTTTCGATTGACATGAGTGATTTTGTTGCTTCTTTACCAATGATAACTCTAGCCCCTTGTAATTCTTCTGCCTTCTAGATAAAATGCATTAAGATACCCGATTATTGAATTGCCCCCACTTCTTGAAGAGCCTCCAATAGAGAAGCACCCTCTGCTTCCTTAATCCCTTCTGAGAATTATCCAGCACAAGCCTAAATCCTGTAAAAAGTCCCTCTTAGCCTTCTACCATCTCATTAAGATGCTACCATGGATGCACCAGAAAGTGTTCTTCCCTGCTGCACCAAGCTACATAAATCACACTTGTTTGCCTGCTGTTCTTAGTGGCTTTTGACCTGTGTGCTTTAGAAGCTTTGATGTTTATTCCTTTAAATAACAAGCAAACTGCCTACGTAATAATGAGGTTATGTTGGTATTCCTTGTATTCAAGCTTAGCAAGCCTTCTAGAATAACCTGGTTTTGTAAATAAAAAAATCAAGTTGTTTTAATCAAACTTGCTTTTGGTGATAGGGTTTGAAAAAGCATGTATGCAGTAGNCAAGTTGTTTTAATCAAACTTGCTTTTGGTGATAGGGTTTGAAAAAGCATGTATGCAGTAGAGATAGTCTATGTTTTGAGAATAATAATTTGTGCCTTACTGATGTAAGGGGCAAAGTGGCAGTGTAAGAAGGCCACGAGAAGAGCAATGTTGTAGGGTAGACTTCATCATAATTATCTCTTCTGTGTGACTTATCCTTCCTAGATTTTATTTTCTCCATTTGTAAGATGGGCATTAATAATCTATCTGTTGATCTCCCAGTTTTACTGAGAAAAGAACACAGGCACATGACTTAAAGTTTATTTTCAGAGATCTATTACCATTTACCTATAAATGTAACACATTTGATAACATTAGTTCTCAAACTTTGCTTCACACAAATATCACCTGGGAAATTTTTAAAATTTCAACATCCGTACCAATTTAATCAGAATTCTGAGGGCAAGACCTAACACCAATAATTTTTAAAACATCTCAGATGATTCCAGTGTGCAGCCAAGTTTGAGAACCAGTGGATTAGAGTAGTGCTTTTCAAACCTTAATGTGCATATAAATCACTTTCAATCTTCATAAAATATAGACTTTAATCCACCTGGTGTGGGGTGGGGCCTCGAATCTTATATTTCTAACAAGCTCTCAGATTATGTCAATGCTGCCCATCCAAGGACCATTTATGGATTAGGTAATAGAGACCTAGCATTAGGTAATGAAAATACATTTCTAATAGACTACAGAGAAATAAAAATTATAAAAATTTTCATAGCTCAAGTTGATAGCAAAAGCTATTATGAAGTCTTGGTGCCAGTGGTAGTCACTACCAAAGAAACTGGCAAGGAAAAAACAAATGAACAAAAACACATTATCTGTCCACAAAATAATGTTTTGTGTTTTTAACTCCTCCCTGACCATTCCTTCACCTTCCCATTGGATTAGGCTAAAAAGGTTAAACACCCAAAGAAAAGAAAACAGGAAGAAGGAAAAGAATAAAAATTTTAAGGAATTCGGTTTATAAGGAATTAAAAAGGAATTTAAATGTTTATAAAAATTATTTTCAACGTATTTGGCAAATTGAAAAGAATGGTTAATACATGTACTTAAATTTTGCTATTTGCACAGTACATTTATAAATAACATACTATTGAAAAAGAAAACATGAGCCGATATATGTTAATGCACTGTGAAATGTTCTGAGTATACTGTAAATAGATTGTTCATTAAGTGGGGAATCATAAAAAGAATCTGGAAGGACTCTGAATGTTAAAAAATCTTCAGCATCCAGCTAAGTAAATGTGTATTTTAGGAAGTTCCACAGCTCTAACCTATTCTGTCCGGAAACCAATTAACTGGTCTAAGCCGCAGATCCAATTATAATCTCCTAAAGCAGATATTCTGCAAGTACATTTTCAACATTGAGTACCTAGTATGTACTAGTGTTAAAAAAAAAAAAAAAAAAAAAAAACAAGATAAATAAGATCTGACGCCTGCTCTTAAGTAACTCATAAATCTAGTAAGAACATTGCAATGTCCCTGCTAGAAACTAGACCCCTTACATTTCTACTGTGAGCTGGGAGTTTGGTCTTGGGATTGCTATTTCCTTTCTTTCTACCTCCCAGAGTTTTGCTAACAGCAGGAGGCCCTCTTTGAATCCTGCTAACGTAATTTTTTTTTTGTCTTTTTTCGTGACCGGCAGCGGATCGCAACCCTCAGTGTCGCGCCCGCACCGGACAGGGACCGGCAATGGGATTGCAACCCTCGGTGTTGCGTTCGCACCTCGCTCAGCCAGTGAGCGGCCGGTCTGTACGTGGAATCCGAACCCTCGGCGGGAGCGCCACCACACTCCCAAGTGGCTCACTGTAGCAGTGCGCCACCGGGCCGGCCCCTAACGTAATACTTTTTGAGGATAAACAGAGTAAGAAGATTATAGTAGGACATTCTTCAATTGTCTTGATCTGCCCAGCTTATGACCTACTTCAGGCACAGTAAGGCCCATTGCTGATGAAATATTGGTAAACAAGCTAATGTGAGGCTTTGTACTTTCCTGGAGATCATCATCTGGGCTACAAGTTCACAATGGAGAAATATTTGTTGTCCCAAGAAAGTAGGGAAATGTCACA